>NC_133617.1:380004711-380304711 GCF_048593235.1 Sminthopsis crassicaudata | reverse complement strand
TAGCCTTTTATTTTTCAGAATATAAGCTAATAAAGCATTCAATATTCACCCTTGCAAAACTTTGTGTTCCAATTTTTTTCTCCCTTTCCCCCACCTCCCTCCTAGACAAAGAGTAATCCAATAGAGGCTAAACATGTGCAATTCTTCTAAATATATTTCCATATTTATCATGCTGAGCAAGAAAAATCAGATCAAAGGGGAAACAATGAGAAAGGGGAAAAAAATCGAACAAGGAAGCCATAGTATTTGATGAAAATACTATATTGTAATTCACATTCAATCTCCATAGTTCTCTCTCTGTATGCAGATGTCTCTTTCCAACACAGGTCTATTGAAATTGCCTTGAATCATCTCACTGTTGATGAGCCAAATTCACAGTTGAT
Source organism: Sminthopsis crassicaudata (assembly GCF_048593235.1). Lineage (NCBI taxonomy): Eukaryota > Metazoa > Chordata > Mammalia > Dasyuromorphia > Dasyuridae > Sminthopsis > Sminthopsis crassicaudata. Next base: position 380,304,328 of record NC_133617.1, on the reverse strand, counting down.
TATCATATAATTTTGTTGTTGCTGTGTACAATATTCTCCTGATTCTGCTCACTTTACTCAACATCAGTTTATGTAAGTCTTTCCAGGCTTTTCTAAAATCAGCCTGCTCATCACTTCTTATAGAACAATGATATTCCATTACATTCATATGTGTGATGGGCATTCTCTCAGTTTCCAGTCCTTTGCCACTACAAAAGGGCTGCTTATAAACATTTTTCACAAGTGGGATACTTTTCCTTTTTTTTTTTTTTTTTTTAATAATCTCTTTAGAATACTGACACAGAAAAGAAAATGCTGAGTCAAAGGGTACGCACAGTTTTATGGCCCTTTGGACATAGTTCCAAATTGCTCTCCAGAATGGTTGGATCCATTCACAATTCTACCAACTATGTATTCATATCCCAATTTTCCCACATTCCTTCCAACATTTATCATTATCTTTTTCTGTAATCTTAGTCAATCTGAGAGATATGAAATGATACCTCTTAATTTGCATTTCTTTGATTAATAATGATTTAGAACATTTTTATTCATCTGCCTAGAAATCAACACTATTCTGAGTACCACATTGCAAATAAAAAAATTGTAATCTACTTAAAACTTTGAAAAAAAATTCCTTGAGTAAACATACTTATTTCAAACAACATATGCAAGATAGGTAGATAAACCTTTTAACCGAGTTTGACATGTCTATTTAAAAGAAGTTTATAATAAATATCTTTGTAAAAGCAGTCATTTTTGATAAATAAATAATTTTTTTAATTAGTGTTTTCAAAATCAGATTTTTTACAATTAAGATATATGCATATTTTTTGATTACATGTTTTTTAAGTGACCACATGTATGATAAACCTATAGGATGTTAGCATTGGAAGGGATCTTTAAAAGTCTGCAACTTTGATACAATTGTCCCTGAGCAAGAACAGATAACATTCCCAACAGGTGGCCATTTCAATCTCCTTTTACAGAAATCCAGTAGCAAAGAACTCCTTAACTAACCTGAAGGGCAGTTCCAATTTTGGACAAGTCTATATAGCCTGTTTTCTGGAAGTCAAGATTGAGAATCATTGAGAATCTGCATAAGCCTTTGTCGGTTATATTTATAAGGGCTTTTACCCTTGCAAAATAATTTTAATAGACAATTTTTTGTAATTATTTTCTATTTTTTGGTCTGTTTTTAATCATATTGGGGACTTTTGTTTTAACATAATGTGTAATTCTGAATAAAACATACACCCTAACCAATGCAGTGAGCCTTGCATTGTATGTAACAACCACAAAAAATTCTCCAAAGTCAATAGTCACATAGAGCATGTTGACACTATATGCAACTTTTTACTCAATTATGTATATGGTTTAAAATCATTCTTCCTAATTTCAACCTCTTAGTTTATATAACATTCTTTTAAATGCCCTTCCCCAAGAATTTTTCTTTTAGTCTATCCAGAATCCTCTTCTGTAAGTCTTGAGCTAAATGCTGACTTATTCTTCTATTATTCTCTCTGTGTTCCACATCAAAGTAGATTTTCTGGACTATCAAATTTGAATTTTCTCCTTTACCCTATTTCTATGCTACTAAATTTACCCTATTTCTATGCTACTAGATCTTATCCTCTCTTCTTCCTTTTCTTCTACTTCTCACTTTTAGTTATAAAGAAAATGATTTAAATTAAATCAATGACATGTAAGGGAAGTCCTCACATTCCTCAGGCTATGAGGCTTGGTCCTAATCTTTATACATGTATGATTATCATGACTATTTACCATATTATCCTGTAAAGGGCTAGAACTGAGCAATGCACTTGGATAATGAAGCACGTGAGACTAATTGCCAATTGGACGGTTCCCTATTAACTTGTTTGAAGGTTGACCCTCCCCAGCTGTTCTGTGCTGACTTGATTGGTGGGACAAAGAGGGGGAAGTGACTTGTGTGGGTGGAGTAAGAGAAACTTGGATGGTGGAACTCACGCTCACTTGCACTCGTGACCTGGTGTTGGAGGCAACGGTAAAGATCTAGAATAAAGACATTTAGTGATCCTGACTCCTGCTGATTTCTGGGAAGATAGAGTTCCAGCATTATCCCATCTCTAGTTGTATACCTACCATACTACTCTTTGTGCCAACTTATCTTGAGAATTCATATGTTCCCTATATCCCTTCAGCTAGTAGGTCATAGACTATAAGTATACAAATTTGGGGCAAATGAGGAGCAAGGAAGAGAAAAAGACAACTTCCTGGTGAGCAAATTCATCCTAAACTAATCTGTAGGGATCTGTCTCTTACTAAAGATTGACACTCATCTTTATATGAATGTTTCTTAATAATGTCTTTTCTACCCCTCAGGTAGGGGACATCTTCTACTCTCTAAATTACAGTCTCTCCCCTCTACTGCTTTTGTAATATTTCCCTAGCTCATACTCTTATTAAGAAATTGTTATTATTCCTTTGCCCAAGTATTAACTAGATGAGATTATGTACCCAGATCCTCTCTCACCTTTCATGATTAATGAAATTTCTCACTGTTATTACTTCTTACATGAAATACATTCATTCACTTAAGAGAGACTACAGGATTTATTGGGCCATGATATGTTAATTTAATTTGTAAACATAGTATGTTTAACTTTGTTCTCTGACTTTCATTTATTCTGTTTTTTTAAAAACTTCTGAAAACTTTATTTAATCACTTGATAATCCTTCATTCTTCCTTTTTTACTCATCAATTTTTTTTTCTTTTCTTCTTTTAAAATAGTCTGTTATACTGAAAGATTAAATTACTCATTTTTTTCCTTGAAAATAGTACTGATTTACCTTATTGAATTCCTTCTGTATGGAAACTTTTTTTTTAATCAAATATCTTTACTTTGGCTTTATTCATGTCTGAGTTCTCCTCCCACACAATTTTTTTTTTCCCTTTTGATGAAGTTCCAACTCTTTCCATTGATGATTACACTCATATTTGTAAAACATATTGTTTGAAGTTGCTCTTTCAGTTACTTTGCTTCTTAGAATATACTATTTCATTTTTTCCTTTGATTTCTTATGACTTTTCTTCATAACTAAACATCTTGCCTCTAGTTAGAGAGGTGATTTTGTAATATTTGTTATTAATTATTGGAATTGTAGAATTTAAACATTGCATCCCTTGGAGTTTCAAGTATAGAATTATTCTGCAGCAGTGATTTTTGAGATTCAATTAAATAGTACTTTATTGATTATATTCAAAAGTTTTAAGTAGTTGAGTTACATTATTTTCTGACATATAGTATTCAAGATTTTGTTTTGTTTTGTTTATTTTTAAGTGTACAATTTTCTTAGAAGACAATACCACTTGAGTTATATTTTCACATGTTATTTTTGAAATCATTTTAGCTTGAGTAAAATTTGTGTTCTTTTGAAATTGTTGCATATAGATTGTCCTGTGCCATATTTCCTTCCCTTTCTCTCACACTCTTATTGAAAAATTTTTATTATTTGTTTGCCCAAAGGTGGAAAAAAGTATTTGTTTCAAAAAAGTCTTTTATTCTTAATCTGTTTCTACTGCTTTAGAAAAACTCTCCATTTTGTCTTCTTTTTTATTTTAATTCATCCTTGATAACTCCAATTTCTGAATCCGTTTCATTCATAAGTTTATCTTTTAGATTTTTAAAGTTTTAGTTCCCTCTTAACAATACTGGAGTATCTTTCTTTTGTTTTATGATTTTGGGGTAAAGAATTTACAGGATCATGTTTTTCACCAGGGAACTTGGGTTCTTTACTTTAATGATATAACACTTCTTCATTACATTTGAGCTCTTTTGCCCCCTTTTTATTACTTATACTCATTTTTCCATTTTCCCTCCATGAATCTTTGTTGGTTTATTTACTTGTAACCTAGATTTTTGTTCAGACTATCTTTCTTCAAATTTTTATTTCAGTCTTTTCCTTTCCCCCCAAGGTTTTTGTCTCTGGTTTCCTTCCTAGCTTTTTACTTCCCTACCTTTGATGGTTGCACAAATTTCCCCAAAACTAGATAGATGACAAGGTCTCTTCAAATGATGTTTTGAAGGTCTTGGATGGGACCTTTACCACAGCAAAGTAAGAAGTAAGGCATAACTCTAGATAGCTATTCAGTTCCTTTTCCCTTGGACATTGAGAGGCTTTTTTCCCTTTAGCCCATACTGCCATTATACAGTGGTGCCTTGGTCTTCACACTAATCCTGTTCCTAAGTGTGTTTTGCCTTCTTTTCTTTTCTTTTTTTTTTTTTAAATTATAGCTTTTTATTTACAAGATATATGCATGGGTAATTTTTCAGCATTGACAATTGTAAAACCTTTTTTTCCCCTCCTTTCCCCTACCTACTCCCCCAGATGGCAAGTTGACTAATAAATGTTATATGTTAAAGTATATATTAAATATAATATATGTATACATGTCTATATAGTTATTTTGCTTTTACCTTCTTTTCATACATCTAAAGAATCAGCATCTGTTTCTTCTTGAGAGTATTGAAAAATTCACATTGAGCCATCGATACATGAAGACAAGCCAGTATCTGAAACATTAGCCTGAAAGATTGTTTGTCCTATGTAGAGAATATGAAGAAGGGAACTTACTCTAAGTGAGTATTTCATGAGATTTTTTTTATCTTTTTTGGTATGCTGTTAGTAGTAGTATTCTGTTTTGTTTTATTTTATGTTGTATATCTAACTTCAGCTATATATGGAATATAACTCCTTTTACTGAGATTTTTGCGCTAAAGGAATTGCTGAAAATAATTACTTCACCATTTAAAAAATACATGAATAAGCTATACAAGATGTATGTATGTGTATGTATGTATGGATAGATGGATTGATATTTTTCATCTGAGAATCAGTACAATTTTAGATGCTGAAAACTTGTTCTTTTGCTGGCCAAGATGATTAATTAACAAAATGACACTACAAATTTCTCTACCAATTTTTTAAAAAGTGAGTTCTGCTGTGAATGAATAAAAATGAATGAATGTACATGAATGAAAATACAGAACATTGAAGTATTGAATTATAAGGATAAAATAATAAAAATAAAATCTTATGTTCTATACAATCTTGCCCAAGGTACTTAACTTCACTCTGGTTGATTTAATTTTTACTTAATTTAATCATCATTAAAAAGATTTCTCTATTTGCTCAAGTGTGCTAAAACTAAATAAACTGAAGCTAAGAAGAAAGGCAAATGATGACAAAGAGGTAGAATTTTTAACCAGTCCTGTAAAAAAATAAGGAATTACATCAAAAAAGGAATAAAACCACTATTTAGAATAGATAACCAACTAGAGTAAGTACAAAAAAAAGTTTAATTATTAATTTGCTTTGTTATATCTATGAGGAAGGATGGTCTTTTTGAATGAAAGGACAAAGCAAAACAAAAAATGCTACAAAAGAGTCATTCTTCAAGATAAATAAGAATCTAATAAGGACACATCTAGCTGCCTCTGATGACTCCAAGATCCCAAACCTGGTATCTTTTATATTGAAGTACTTAAAGAAATGACAAATGTGATTGATGAGTCACAATCAAAGGTCTTTGAAAAACTTTTAATAAGACAAAGTACATTTAATCATTCCTTGTGAGGAGACTAGAGTTAAGCAGACACTTTAAAATGTAAACATGAGAGCAAAGCTAAAAGTAAAATATATATGAGAGATTAGAGTTATAAAATGATGTTATTTCATTCTAATATGGAGGGGTGTCCCTTCAGAACTTTAATGTCTCTAAGGGTTATATAGAAGGCTAAATAAGACAAATTTAGTTCTGGAGGAGATGGTTTTATTCTGTGTTAAGAGAAAAAAAAGGGGGAAGGGGAAGGAAAAAAGAATCTATTAAGAAGAAAGAAGAATATGTCAGCAGGGATATCCTGCCCTACACAGTAAAAATGAGTGCAATAAAAAATATTAAATGGTATAGGAAGGGCTAAAGGAAACAGACATTACAAAAATCTTACTTTCATTTGTACTAGACAAAGAAGGGTTGAATGTACAGATTCAGAACTCACAAATATATAGAAACAGAATTTGGTAAAGAAATATATTGAACTTAACAGGGAAAATAGGCAAGTTCAAGGAAAAGAATAAGGTTGGTTTTAAGAGAAGAGTATGATCAGTGAATAATTATTCATAAGTATAATAAACTTTTATGTCATAGGATAAAGCATGAAGAAAGTTAAAATGAAAAAAAAAGAATAAATACCTATGATAAAGTAGAGAAGGGAAACAGGAAGGAATTTTGACTATTTTTCATTGATATTAATTAAACACCTCTTTTACCATCTTTTTCTATGTAAAGAGGGTTAAGAGTTAAAGAGGAAAAATACAACAGTAGAGAATGGAAAAAATTCATATTTATTAATCATAATTATAAACATAAAAGGTATCACTAACTAGCACACTATTTAAAATCCAGAGGAAGCAATATAGTATAGATCAGAACAAAAAAAAGACCTTTTGTTCATTCAGAAATGAATAAAATCTTGCTCTGACATGAAGTTCCAGATCATAAAATCTATAAAAAGAGCTAAAAGAAAAAGCACCAATAAAAAATAAATATTTTGGACGTAGGACAGGCAATCCAAGACACCAGGCCAAATGAAGACTACATCTGCATCAAATACAATAAAAGATTTGTTATACCTGAAATGGAAAGTGCCATAAGCATCCAGAGAAAGAACTATGGAGATTGAATGTAAATCAACATGTGCTATGTTCACTTTTTTCCTTTTTTCTTCTGTTTTATTTTTCTCTTGTGGGTTTTCCCTTTTGTTCAGATTTTTCTCTCACAACATAATCCATAAGAAAATTCCTGTAAGAAGCACAGCAAGAGATTTGAAGTGATTATATAAGTGAAATGAGATTTCTAAAACAAAGAACTAGAAATATAATAATTATTATTTTTTTAAAAATTTTTTCTTCAAGTAAACATACTCCTTAAAAATTGGTTCGGACTAAGTAGAAATGAGATAAAAATACTAAAATGAAATCACAGACTAAAAATATTTCAGAAAATTCTGTCTCCTATCCAAAAACAACTAAATGGGAAAATGGGTAAAGGAGAGATCATCTGAATATCATCTAAGTATCTAAAAATTTCAATCACAAGAAACCTAGAGAAAATATAAACAGTTCTGCTAAGATTCCCAAAATCACTGTGGCCTATAAAATCATGCAATTGAAAACAAAACAAAGCAAAAACTACATGGCTTATGGGGGAAATGAGCCTGGGGTAGAATGCTTATAAATTTAGTCAGTGACACTTAAAAAAAATTAAGAACCTTCTGGTGCTGGGATACAGAAATAAAAAGCAAAGAGAATGAGATATAACAGCAGGACAAAACACCATGTACACTGAGTTGAAAGCAGAGGGAACAAGACAGGATAGCATTTCATTGAGCTGGAGGGAAAAAATCATATATACCATCCAGTTGGGGATAGCTCTGACCACTCAAACATTCATTGGGACAGAGATTTACACTGGTGAAGAATGAATTGCCCAGCATTGGAGGATGCTAGGATAGTTTGAGATCTGCTGCCAGGGAAACCATAGTCAGGGAAGAGGGAGTCAGAAACTGAATGATAGGGGAAAGTAGGATGAGGGGAAAGTTGAAATTATCAAAGATTTCAGGAAGAAGAAAATTTAAAGACCTTGAACATAAGCAGATAAATAAACAGGGAATATAACAATAACAACTGAAGCAAATGTGGCTTCTAGAACTAGTAAAGTGTTTCAGACAGCTATGAATAAATACTGCCAACATAAAAACAAAACAAGTAAGATGGGGAAAATGATCAAATTCTTGATGAGAAAGATGAACATTAAACCACATGAGAATTATGAGATAAAAAATTATGGCCTGCAAACTAAAAAAATATTAATCAGAATAGAAAAGGTGGAATCTGCAGTGGAAAGCAACAATAGATTAGAAATGCTAATGCACAGAAATATAGGATAATCAAGAAAACTAGAAACAAAAAACTATAGCAATAAAGAAAATGTTTTTATTATGCAAACCAAACATACTGACTTTGAAGATAAAAAACTTAGAGAAAAACTAAGGATCATAGGTCTGACAGAAGAATATGGCAATTTTTTAAAAATCCTTAACACCATAATTAATGAAATAATACAGGAGAATTGCCAAGAATTTCTGGATATAAAATCCTAAATACCAGTTGAAAGAATTCACAGATTATCTGCTGAAAAAAAAGAAAAAGAAAAAGAAAAACTAGGCCTAAGACTGCAAACACCAAAACAAATAGTAATAAATTTAATAATTAATCACCCCAGTTACTTTCCCATTTATCTTTCTGTTATATTTATTCAAGACAGAGACAGAAAGAGAAACAAAATTTTCCTGTCATTATTATTTTATTGCCTATGTCTTCTTGAAGGTCAGATAATTTTTCTTTATGAATTTTGATGCTAAGGCATTTGGAGTATTTAAGTTTATTACTGATTTTGCTTTGTTGTTTATAGTTCTTTTCAGTGTAAAATAATATCCACTTTATTTTTGAATATTTGTCTTTGCTTTGTCAGATAACATGGTTGCATATTTTGCACTTGATGTATGTTTCCCCTCAGTTTTATTTTGTGTATATATATTTAATATTTAGAAAAGAAAAAAATATAAGTGGAAAAATTATTAGAGACAAATGAAGGAAAATATAAACCTAATTCTAAATACTTTAAATGTGAATGAATTAAAAATTCAATACAACTAAAAAGAATGATAAATTGAAGAAAACAAATCTGACTATTGCAATAACCACATTTTAAAAATAGAGGCAATACTTACTTAGATAATAACAAAAGTAATACATCTTCCATAATGCAATAAAAGTAGGAATTGGCTATTGACCACAAAAATAAGACACAGAACCAAATGGTGACTTAGCGATAAAATCCTACATAATGAATGGGTCAAAGAACAAATGATAGAAACGACTATGCAAAAGGAAGTGATGATGATGACATGACATACCAAAATTTCTGTGTTGTAACAAAAGTGTTTCTCAGGAGTATGTTTACAAACACATTCAAATTTTTGTTGTTACTATTTGTCCTTCATTTTTGAAGATCAATGACATTACAAGTGACAGTTTGACTTGAAGGTGACTTGGATTTAAATGAGGAGGAGCTGCACAAATTGAGATCCTCACCACCTCTTCCAGAGTCACTGAAGTCCTATAGCAAGATAAAAACCAAATTTGAGGGGGGAAAAGATTATTTAAAAAAAAATTAAAACATATGCACAGATAATTTTTCAACATTGATCTTTGCATAGCCTTGTGTTTCAGATTTTCCCTTTCTTCTCCCCACCCTCTTCCACAGATGGCAAGCAATCCAATATATGTTATATGTGTTAAAATAAATGTTAAATCTAATACATGTAAACATTTATATACTTCTTTTGCTATACAAGAAAAATCAGAAAAAAAAAAGAAAATACAAGTAAACAACAATAAAAAGAGTGAGAATGTTATGTTGTGATCCACCTTCAGTTCTCACAGTCCTCTCTCTGGGTGTAGATGGCTCTCTTCATCACAAGATCATTGGAACTGGTATCAATCAACTCATTGTTGGTAAGAGTCCTGTTTATCAGAATTGATCGTCCTGTATTATTGATGTTGCCATGTAAAATGATCTCCTGGTTCTGTTCATCTCACTTAAGATCAGTTCATATAAGTCTCTCTAGGACTCTCTAAAAGCATCCTTCTGATTATTTCTTATAGAACAGTAATATTCCATAACATTCATATTCCATACCTTATTCAGCCATTCTCCAACTGATGGGCATTCACTCAGTTTCCATTTTCTTGCCCCACAAAAAGGGATGCCACAAATATTTTTGCACATGTGGGTCTCTTTCCCTCCTTTATGCTCTCTTTAAGATATGCACAGTTTGATAACTTTTTGAACATAGTTCCAAATTGCTCTCCAGAATGGCTGGATGTATGCACAATTCCACCAACAATGTATCAGTGTCCCTGTTTTCCCACATCCCCTCCAACATTGCACATTATTTTTCCCTGTCATTCTAGACAATCTGACAGGTTTGTAGTGATATCTCAGGGTTTTCTTAATTTGCATTTCTTTGATCAATAGTGATTTAGAACACCTTTAAGAAGAAGATTCTAAAAGCACACATAGCTGTTTTTAGCCTCTTTCAAATGTAAACTCATTTGGTACAAAAATATGGAGGAAATGCATCACTAGTGGTTTCTTCATCTTTGCTCAATTTTCCCTTCCTGCAAAAAAAAAAAAATATATATATATATATATATGTTATATATATATATATATGTATATATATATACATATATATATATTTATATATATATATATATGTATATAAACAAAATGTAAAAAAAATAATGCATTGATTAGAAATATAACAAAACAAATATAAAATGAGCAAAAAGAGAAAAGATTAAAAGATAGTGGGGAAATAGATAGATTGGAAACAAAAAACAGAAATTATAAATAAAACTAAAGGTTTCAAGAAAAATCTTTAACAGAATATGCTGTTCTTTTTTTTCCCCCCTGAGGCTGGGGTTAAGTGACTTGCCCAGGGTCACACATATAGGAAGTGTTAAGTGTCTGAGATCAGATTTGAACTCAGATCCTCCTGAATTCAAAGCTGGTGCTCTATCCACTGCACCACCTAGCTGCCCCTATGCTGTTCTTTTATATAAAAAAATCAACATATGAGGACATTTTAGTACCATAAAAATCATCTGTCTAAAACCAAAAATATCATGTGCAGTCAGAATACATTAGAAATATTTCCAATAAAAATGAGAGTAAAACAAGGATGTGTACTCTCCCCATCATTATCTGATATCATTTTGAAAATGTTACCCAAAGCAATAAAATAAGAGAATGAAAATAAACAAAGATAGACAAAAATGAGGATTCTGTTTGCTAATAATATAATAGCTTGATTGGAAAACTCTGGAGGATCAGTGAGGATACTAATAGAAATAATAGCTTCAGCAAGGTTGCATACTACAAAAGAATTCTCAGAAATCAATAGCATTTGCTCTTTTTGTTCTGGCTAAGATAGAAGTCAAAGGGATGTCCAACTGGGGAATAGCTAAACAAATTATAGTATACCATTATAATGGAACACTATAGTGCTGTAAGAAATGGCAATCAAGATGATTTCAGAAAAACTTGGAAAGATTTACATGAATTGTTATATAGTGAAGTGAACAGAACCTGGAGAACATTGTACATAATAACAGCAATATTGTTTGATGAATTGTGAATGATTAGCTATTCTCAGCAATATAATGATCCAAGACAATTCCAAAAGACTAATGATGAAGCACACTATTTGTCCCCTCAACAAAGAATTGATATTGAATATAAACTAAAGCATATTATTTTTCATTTTCTTTCTTTCTCTTTTATTCAAGTCTTATAGAAAATGGCTTTATATAATTGCATATGTATTATTTATATCTGGTTGCTTATCATCCCAGTGAAGGGAACTGGGAGGGAGAAATAGAATTTGAAACTCAAAACCATAAATGAAAATGTTTTAAAAATTGATAAAACCAACAGCATTTCTTTATAATAACAAAAAGTACAAGAAGCAACAATAGAAAGAGAAATTTCATTTCAAATAATATGAAATGCATAAAATTTCTGGGGATCAATCTTCCAAATCACTCAAAAATCTTATATAGAATGAATTACAGAGTTGTCCTTAAAGTAGTAAAGAACAACTTAATAATATTAAGGAATAATTACATATCCCTCAGGGAATGGCTGGAAAATTAGAGTATATGGATGACATGGATTATTATTTTACTCCAACAAATGAAAGAGGGTTGGTTTCAAAGAAACCTAATGAAATATAGAATAAAACATTTGAAAAATTATCAACATGTTGTTTTGTTTTGTTTATGCTTATTAGTTAGAAGGTGGATGTTTTGGGAGTTTTAGGAGACTTTAGGGGGAAGAGGGTAGGGAATGCATATACCCCCAGAAAAAAAAAAGAAAACATGGTCATTAAAATATCATAAAACAAAGAATTATAGAGAAGGAAGTTCAAAACAAAATATAGACAAGCAGCATAATTTTGAAATTTAATACTTATAGATGATCTGATAACTGTTATTCATAGCACCTTCTATCTCTGAAATTCTGACAGTGATACTGAAACTATGATTGCAGAAAATGATACATACTAATTTCACAGAACTAATGGATATTTTGTATTTTTCTTTCTTCCATTACCAATCATAGGCAAATAATTAAATATGTAGCAGGCCAGTCTCCTGGAGATCAATCAATGAATGAAATAATATTGTTGTCCTTTAATGGGATCTCTTATTACTGTAACACATTTTTCTTATCACTGTTGTTCATCCTTCATACTTGAAAGTGAAGTTAAGATCAAGATACAGTGTGTTTGACTGAGACTGTCCAGTACAATACCAATTCAGGAGGTTCTAACACAAATCAAGCACCTGGAGATTTCCAAGAGATGAAAATGTCTCTGAATTTGTACAGCTCACATTTCTTTTGTGCTATTACAATTCCGTCTTTTATAGAACACAGAATCTTCTTTGATATAGATATACTATATTGGGGCTGTCTGGGGCTAGTATCTCTCATGTTTCACAATCAGTATTAAAGTCTTTCATAGAAACTTTGAGAATGTCTTTGTATTGTTTCTTCTGACCTCCATGTGAGCATTTGTCTTGTGTGAGTTCTCCATCAAATAATTTTTTAAGTAAATGTACTCTTGGCATTTCCTAGGCAGTGTAACCTAGGCAGAGAAAAGGTGATATAAATCTTACTTTCACTAGCCTTAGAAGTAGTGAAGTGGAGAATATTGGGAAAGAGGAGCAAAGGGGTTTTCGAGGAGCAGAGGAACAAGGTCTATGCTCTCTCTGCTTCTAGGAGGTTTTATGAGGGGGGGAAGAGAAAATAGTAAGATTGTCTCCAAAGATGTGTTTACAAAGTTCCTTAATTTGTTTTTGGGACATCATCCATATGCTCGTCTCTTAATGAATCACTTGATAGTATTTTAACTGTTAATTACTTCAAAATTCTCTGCAATTCTGAAAATTCCCAGATTAGACATCTGAGAAGTGCTCAATAATTTTCCAAGTAAATTTCAGTGTATTTTCTACTTATTATAACACATTTCTGCCTATTTTATTTCATGTTCAGTTTATGCCATATTACAAAGGTTTTTTTTAAGTGTCATTTAACTATGATACCAATGCTACTTATGTATCTATAATAATAATTACACAAAATAAGGAGCAAAATTAGGAAAGCCTATGTCAGTATACTCTTTAGAAAATCTATTTGGAAGCATTTTTAGAATAAGCCAAAATAAATTATTACTAAAATGTGATCAGGACATATAAGTCTCCTTAGTATATACAACTATAGTCATGTTTTCATAGAAACAAGGTATTTCCATAATAAAACTTCAAATCCCAATACCCTAGATAAACATGGAAATGACCTTGGAAGTCTCTTTCAAACTTAGCTGGATTCTCTTGATTATATTCACTAAATGCTATAAAGGAGCATCCAATCATAAAACACTCTCAGAATCCTTTATTAATACTTACCCAATTGTCCATAAACAAAAGCGTCTGAAACAAACTGCTTCCATATGGCCTAATACCATACTTAAGTCTATGTAATAAGATTTCCTAAGGTCAACATGGCATGAAAGCAGTCATTAAACATTATATAAATTTTAAAGTTTGATAAAATATGTAGAGATTAGAGATTTAGCCTTAATTTCAAATGCTATATAAACTTGGCAGAGGTTCATTTAAACACACAAAATAGTAGATAATTGAAATACATCAATATTTTTCATTTCTTAATTCCATGCAAATTCCATGCAAAATATTACTCCCTATGCAGTAGAGACAAAAATATGGAGAAGTGAAGGGAAACATTTCCTTTTTCTAATTTCCATTTTGACTCCCTAACTTCATTTAAGGATGGAAGTTTGTAATCTGAGGTCTATGAACTCATTTTTTGTTCTTGTTTTTTTTTAAAATATTTTAATAACTGTATTTCAGTATAATTGGTATTGATGGATCTAACAACAAATGTTTTACTTATATTTCCTTCCTAGCAGGAAAGAAGGCCAAAAGCACTGTGAATTACCATATAGGGAAATAGATGGCTTCTATGTCTACTATCAACTGTGAGTAGAGGGTGCCTATCTTTCCAGATCTTAAGTAAATTACTATTCTTCTGAGAGAAGAGTAACCAAGAGTTTGAGGGAGCTAAAGATCCCATCATGATTCCCATCAGCACCTAGTGGTGGCAACAATGTCTTCTGGACCAATAATAGCTATTGACAGAGGAAACACCTGCATATAGATTTGGAAAGAAAATCACTAAGAACCTATTATGATGTCCTTGTGATAAAGAGATAAGTACTGGCTATAGACTATAGCATGGCAGAGCTATACCTAAAGTGATTTCATAATAATACTCCAATGAGAGAAAAGGACTCCCAATAACCAGAAACTGTGGATTTACCCCTTTGGCCCACATTTTTTGCCTGTCATATTTGGAGACCTTCACCCCTATATTTGTCTCAAGCAGTCACCAAGTAAATACAATTCATACCAACCAGATTTTCATGTGGAGAGTGTTACATGAAACATAGCAAAATGTATATGAGAATCCCTGGCCCTTCAGAGTTACCCAATAATAAAATATTTGGTAGAAATAGTTAGTCCTCATTGGAACCCAACCAATCAGTGTAAATAAGGATGGGAGCAGTGATTGCAGAGGAATTGTAACACATATAAAGGACATGACCATTTTAAAAAGGGCAAAAATCTTAGGTCCTGATAGGTATGAGAATCAAGTATATAACTATTGTTACCAGATATGGCAAACATCCCTGAACTGTCAACAGTGATGAGGACCAACTCATATCTCTCCAAAGTACCAGCATAATAAACTAATCATCAAGTTGTGTCTCAGTACCAGAATAACTTAAAAACTCCATGACTTCTGTGCATTTGCTTTTAGAAAGGTAAAATGTACATATGATGGAGAGCATCATGGACAGTTCCAAAACTCTCAGCTCAGAAGTAGAAACAGGAATTCAACTTGGAACAGGAATTCCTGTTTGTCTGAAGAATGGACAGATAAATTATATGACAGCCAATGAGAGCAGAATTCTTAGTGCATGAGAAGGATACAACATATATCCACAGCAACATATAACCCATGTAAACAACTTTGGACCTTTTGTATAGGAACTTGTAAAACTGTTCCCTCAAAAATAAATGAAAGAGCACAGGGATCACTTGAAACAACAATCATATTGTCATAGAAACTTACAGTTCATATGTCTCACCATGACAGTAAGACAGAAAATGACTGGGAAGATTTGGATTTATGTGGACTAGTGGATTTTAAATAAATTATAAAGCTATACCACTATGCCACATGTTCAAGATAACCTGAACTCTTTTTTGGACAGCTAATACTGCTCAAGCTGAATCTTTGCAAACTGGGACCTATAAGAAAATAATAACAATGACAAAAAAGTAAAGAAAAATGCCTGTAAGTCCCATGGAATTTAGCTAACTTTAAATCCGTACCTCAAATAACTTCTAGGACTCTTCCACTTTCCAATAGTTCATGGTGGGAAAATGGTAGTATGAACTACCTAAAGGTAGTTAGACTAATGTCTATTTAAACAATCTCATTCTATTTGGAGAGTCAGCTAGGCATTGTGAATAAACTTGATGTCAAAAGTGGATTTAGACACTAACTTGAAGGTGTTCTAGCTTTGTGATTCTGGAAAAATTATTTAATCTTTCTGAACTCCAAATTCATCACCTGCAAAATGAAGGAACTGGATTCAATACTCTAGTGTTCTTTCTAGATCTAAATAGATATTAAATCATGTAAGATTAGAAGAACATGAGGAATGATCACCAAATGCATTAAGTTGGCAAGAAACTCCATATCTAAATATATCAAAGGAATGATACAACATATTCCAGTTGTCTTCAAATGAAAATAACTGCAGGATGAAGATGCAAAACAAATAATACCAGCTAAGAAAATGAGATAGAATTTTCTGAGTTAGGCCTACTTCCTCTAAAGGCATCCTATTGTCCAAGGTATGAGAAAAATTCAAACTAGATAATGGATAATAGAGTTTTAATCCTCCTCTTCATCTTCTTCTTCATCATAGCTTTCCTATACCACCCAAATATTTTTATTTTAAAACTATGCCTGATTATAATTAAGGAAACCTTCTCCCTGGGTCATATCTACTAAACATGTTGATTACTCTGAGGTCTAAGCATGTGGTTCAATGAATTCAGCTTGTAGACTTTCTGATCCATACACATATTACTACTGAAAATATTGCCATAAGAAATACTTCCTTTTTGTTGATGTTTGGGCCAAAACCACATTTGCTAATTGAAGAATACTTTGAAGTTCATGGTACCATAGGATCATGGATTAAAAAATTAAAGGGATCTTAGAAATGTTGCCACATCCAGAATTAGGAAGACTCATCTTTCTAAATACAGATCCAGCCTCAGATAATCTCTAACTGTGTGATTCTGAACAAGTCATTTAATCCTGTTTGCCTCAGTTTCCTTGTCTGTAAAATAAAGGAAAATGGCACACAACTCCAGTATCTTTGCCAAGAAAAGCCCAAGTGTAAGTCACATGGCTGAAAATCACCTGAACTGAGTCTATTCTCCTCATTTTACATATGAGAAAATTCAAGCCCTGAATGACTTGTTCAAGATTACAAAGGTAGAAAATGGTAGAACTGAGATTTGATCCTGAGTTATCTGAATCAAAATTCAGCACTCTTTTCTATATCCCACAGTTTCTCCAAAAATGGTGGTATGAAGACTCATGCAACCATTACATCACTCATTTAAAGAATTAGAATAATATTGTATGATGGTCAATTCTGATGAACAAGGCCCTCTCCAACAATGTAATGAACTGAACCAGCTACACCCAGTGAAAGAACTCTGGGAGTTGACTATGAACCACTACACAGAATTCCCAATCCCTCTATTTTTGTGTGTCTACATTTTTTATTTCCTTCACAGGCTAATTGTACACAATTTCAAAGTCTGATTCTTTTTGTACAGCAAAATAACTGTTTGGATATGTATACATATATTGTATTTAACTTATACTTTACCATATTTAACATGTATTGGTCAACCTGCCATCTGGGGGAAGGGGTGGGGGAAAGGAAGGGAAAAGTAGCAACAAAAGGTTTTGCAGTTGTCAATGCTGGAAATTACCTATGCATAAATTTTTTGTAAAAATTAATTGACCTCCAAAACTTAATGTTGATTCTGAGCAAGTCACTTAACCTCCCCAAGCCACAATTTCCTCAACTCTAAAATGGGAGTTGTAACAGGACCCACCTCACAGTATTGTTGGGAGGATCAAATGAGATAATATTTGTAAAATGATTAGCAAAAGACTTGGCATATAATAATTTATGTATAAAGGCTTATTCCTTTCTTATTCCCCTGATAAGTTGAGGATATTCTTCTAGTAATTTGGTTCTGATGTAATGATTTTGATCAGAATGGATTCTAACAGGGGAGCTACACAGAGAAAACTATTTCCCCCATTTATAACTTTGACTACCATGAAAATCTTCTGGTTGCCCACATGAAAGGGAAGAATACTTAGAATTCAAGCAATGGACTAAAGGCACTAAAGATTATAAGAGAAATAAAATTTAACCAAAAAAACCTAGGATGCAAGAAGAGAAATCAACAGAGGAGATACTGATATTAAAAAGAGATATTAAAACACCCACAAGATAGCAAACATCTTCATTTTAGTATTAAATACAGAGGAAAATGAGCTAATTAATATCTGAGGAAACACAGAATTATAAAGATTCTCAAGAGATCTGGAGAATAACACAAAGATGTTCCAAAATAACTCAAAAAAGAAATGAGAACACGGATGAAGATTGGAAGTGAGCAATGGCAACTAGTAAGGATATAAGGACATATTTAAAATCTGGTCTTCCTAATTCCAGGGCCAGCACTCTATCCACTATATCACCTCCCTGCCTACAAACTGTATTTCAATACATTTGAAATACAAATATGTTAAGGTAACATTAAAGAAACAAAGCCCAATGATCTTGAAGTCAGAATTTACAAAGAGAACTTCAGCATCATAAATCTCCCAAGAGAACATGACAAATCAAAAATTTTAACATCATAATGCAAATCAAAACAGTACTTCTCAGAACTTCTAAATATAGAAATAAAGGATCAATTAAAATAATGTACAAATCACTTGATTGCAACTAAGAATAACTTACTCAGAAAAACTGAGTGTAGTCTTTGAGGGCAAAATAGATATTTAATAAAATAGAAAACTTTCAAGAATTAGTGAGAAAAAAGATTCTCTGAAAGCATCATGTACTTCTATGGACAAAATGTTATCTCAGAAGAAAGGAAATAGACAACATTCTATCTCAGAAGAAGAGAAATTAGAGTTTCTTTAAACACCTGGCACACTATTCTGGTGTGAGAATATGGAATTGAAGAGAAAATTATATCACCAATGACAATATCACAAAAAGGTAATCATAAACAAAGACATGTTGAGAACTGGATTTCATGTTTTGGGATACCGAAAATGTTATTAAGAAGCAATGCTTTTATCCTTATAACTCCTGTCATGAACTGATATATCTAAAAGACATTTTTTTTAAAAAGCAACAATGGGGCAATATCCACAAGGGCAATAGTACAAAAATAGATTAGGAGAAAGAACTCAAACATGACTCTTTAGAAGATTTTATCCTAAAAGGAACACAAAAACAGGCTAAAAAAGAAGTAAATATTTTTTCAATGCTATTTGTTATTATTATTTTTAATTATAGCTTTTTTATTGACAGAACATATGCATGGGTAATTATTTACAACATTGTCCCTTTCACTCACTTCTGACTTTTCTCTTCCCTCCCTCCACCCCCTCCCCTAGATGACAAGCAGTCTTATACATGTTAAATATGTTATAGTATATCTTAGACACAATATATGTGTGCAGAACTGAACAGTTCTCTTGTTGCACAGGGAGAATTGGCTTTAGAAGGTAAAAATAACCTGGGAAGAAAAACAAAAATGCAAACATTTTACACTCATTTCCCAGTGTTCCTTTTCTGGGTGTAGCTGATTCTGTCCATCATTGATCAATTGGAACTGAATTAGGGAGTAAATATTTAAACAAACCATGACTCAAAGAGTAAAATTTAAGATTAGGCGAAAGTGAAAAGAATTAAGAAAGCAAGACATAGAAATCTTTCCTAAAAAAAAAAATAATATAATAAAATAAAAATAAAAAAATTCAGAGGAGGAATAGAGGATTTTGAATTTAAAATGCAAATTAAAGAAGGAAAAAAGAAGAGAGGGGGTGAATCAAACAACTAAAATAAAGAAAAATAAGTCAGGAAGCTAGGTAATTCTCCAGAACTATAATAAATACAGGAGGTAGAGGGGTAGATTGAAGGAATGGAATTAATTGTCTTAAAATAGATTGAATAGAATTATTTATATTTTTAAAAAAGATTGATTTGAAAGAGGAAAATTAGCTAAAAGTAACATATTGGTTTGAGAAAATATTAGAATTTAGAACAGAAAAAAAATTTTATATTATAAGAAATCATCAAATTTCCCTAAAAGAACCTAACAGGAAATTATAAATAGTGAGAATCCAAAGACAATAAACCAATATTAAATTTACTTATTCATATCAGTGTTGGAGGTAAGCTCCAACATTGCAATGATGAGAAGGAAAATATTTCATATTGCCAGAAAGAAAATAGATAGAAATTACTTAACAAGGAATAATAATTAGGATCATAACATAATTTTCTAGTGGAAAAATTAGATAATCAAAGAAATTGTAAAATTTATTGAAAAATATGAAGTCAGGAAAACCTGAGTTCAAATATGGTCTCAGACACTTAACACTTCCTAGCAAGTCACTTACTCCAATTGCCTCAGCAAAAATAAATAAATAAATAAATGTGTTAATGACTTCATGACATTTCAAGAACAATAAAACAAGGTGAAAAAAAAATAGAAAAATATGAAATACCTCACCAGGAAAACAACTGACCTGGAAAACAGATGGTGGAGAGATCATTTAAGATTATTGGACTAGCTAAAATCTATAATAAGAAAAAATGTCTAGATAACATATTTCAAAAAATAATCAAGGGAAAACTGCCATGGTATCTGATTTAGAGGGTAAAATAAAAATGAAAAGAATACCTTTATTATTTCCTTAAAGAGATCTCAAAATAAAAACTTCCAGGAATATTATGGCCAAATTTTAAGATTCCCAGATTAAGGAAAAGTATTACAAGCAACTAGAAAGAAAGAAATCAAATATTGTGGAACCACATTCAGAATCACATAAGATTTAGCATCATCCATGTTAAAAGGGTGGAGGTCTTGAATTATGATATTCTGGAGAGCAAAGGACATAGAATTAGAACCAATAATAACTCAACATGCTAAAACTGAATATAATCCTTCAGGGGGAAAGTGGATATTTAATAAAATAGAAGATTTCCAAGCATTCCTAATGAAAATTATTGCCTTCCCAGAGGCTTAGAAAATTTAACATTTAAATAGAAGATTCAAAAGAAACATAAAAAGATAAGCATAGAATCCCTATTTCCATTCCTATATGGGGAGATGGTATATAACTCCTAAGATTTTTTCCATTATTAGAAGTCTATATAGACAGAGAGTATGAGTATGAATTGACTATAATGGAATGATCTCCAAAAAACAAATGTTAAGATAAAAAGGAGAAATGAACTGAGAAAGGGGGAAAGGGGAGAAGTAGAATGGGGAAATGTTTCTCATATAAATGAAATATGCAAGGAAGAATGAAAGGAATTGTGAAAGGAAAAATAAGGAGATGGGCAATGTTCAACCTTCATTGTCACTGGAATTGGTTTAAAGAGGGAAAAATAAATATACACACCCAGTGGGATATCAAAAATCTGTCTTACCCAAGAAGGAAATAGGAAGGGAAAGGGATGAGAGAAAAAGGGGGGATGGTAATAAAAGGGTGGTTTGATGAAGGCATCATCAGAAGTTAAGCAGAATGATCGATAAAAAGAGGAAGAAACATTTTAAAATGTTTTTAAAGTATTATTTTCTTCATTATTTTTTATGTATCTCTTTTATCAAAAAATAGGATGAAGGTAAATAGCGATCATAATTGTGAATGGGAATGGGATAAGCTAACCTGCAAAACAGAAGCAGAAAGCAGAAGAGAGTAGAAACCAAATTCAAACATTATGATTTACAAGTCTTGGTTTACAAGAGACATACTTAAAATAGAAAGACAAATGAAATTTTTTAAGGGGCTGGAGCAGAATCAACTATGCCTCAGCTGAAATTTTTAAAAAAGGCAGAATTAGCAATCATGATCTCAGACAAAGAAAAAGCAGAAATAGACCTAATTAAAAGAAATAGAAAAAGAAACCACATTTAGCTGAAAAAAATACCATGAAGTTATATTTTTAAAAATTATATCAAGTTTCTCTAATATAACCCTCATTTCTCACATACATAAGGAAATTAATCAAATTTATTAAAGAGAGAGAGAGAGAGAGAGAGAGAGAGAGAGAGAGAGAGAGAGAGAGAGAGAGAGAGAGAAAGAGAGAGAGAGAGCCAGAGCCAGTCTTCAACTGATAAACGGTCAAAGGATGAACAAGCAGTTTTTAGAAGATCTCAAAGCTCTCTGTAATCTTATGAAAAAAATGGTCTAAGTCATCAATAATTATGAAATACATATTAAAGTACCTGAGGTACCACCTCTGGCCGAACAGATTGGTAAACATGACAGAAAAACAAAATGACAAATGTTGTAGGCGATATATAAAAGGGATAATAATGAATTATTGGAGGAGTTGTGAACTGTCCAAACATTCTAAGAAACAATGTGTAATTATGCCTAATGGTCTATAAAACTGTGCATTACCTTTGATCCAACAATACCACTTCTACATCTGTATCCCAAAGAGATCAAAGAAAAAAGTAAAAGGACCTAGATTTACAAAAACATTTATGACAGCTCTTTTGGTGTTGGTAAAAAACTGGAAACTGAAAAGATGTTCATCAGTTGTGATGGAATACTATTGTGTTATAATAAATGATAACTGTGTTTTCAGAAAAACATGGCAAGACATAGGAAATCATACAAAATGCAGTTCGAAGATCTAGGATACTGTTCATCAATGTTGTAATGATAATTAACTCTGAAAGGCCTGGCTACTCTGATCAATACAAAGATCTAAGATGAATCGGATGATGAAAAATCTATTCACCTCAGGAAAAAACAAACAAACTGATAGATTCTTAATGCAAAATGAAGTATAATGTTCTCCCCTTTAATTTTTCCTTTGTCTTGTGATATGTCTAATAAGAAAATATTATTTGCATGATTTTACATACAAAATTAGTATGGTATTGTTTGCTTTTTCAATGAGTGGGAATGGAGTAGGAGGTAGGGACAAAATCTGAAACTCCAAATTTTGAAGAATATTGAAAAGAAATAGATTTTTTAAAAAACTGTAAAAATTAAACGTGTACATGTTTGAAGTATGGGTTTGTTTCTAAAGCAACAGGAAGAACATAATTATGCATACAATAATTTTGATGCTTTGGCAATCAATCAATAGCATTTGTTAAGCACTCATTATGTGCTAAATGCTGAGGATACAAAGAGTCAAAAGACTGTTCCTGCTTTCAAGGAGTTTATAACCTGAGAAAGAAAATCAAACAAATATATGCAAACAAACCATATATGTTACATGGGAAGTAAATAAAAGAGGTAAGGCACTAGAAATAAAAGATACTAGAAAAGACTTCTTAAAAACAATGGAATTTTAGCTGGGACTTAAGGGAAGCCAGAGAATCCAATAGATTGTGATAAGGTGGTTAAGAATTCCAAGCATGGGGGATAGTCAGAGAAAATGCCCAAGGCTAGAAGATGGAGTATTTTTGCTTGAAACAGCAAAAAAAAAGCCAGTGTCCCTGGATGGGAGAGTGTGTGGTGGGGAATAAAATGTAAGTCTGGAAAGTTAGGAGGGGACTAGGTTATGAAGGACTTTGAGTGCCAAACTAAGTATTTTGTATTTGATCTTGGAGTTATTAGAAAGCCACTGGAGTTTATTAAATAGAATGACATAGTCGGAAGTGCACTTTAGAAAATTTGGTTTGGTATCTGAATGGAAGATGGAGTGAGAAAAGATTTGTTGAGACTGAAAATCATGATTGCTGAGCATGAATATTTTAAGTCATTTTCAAATCATATAAGATTATCAAAAATATTCTGCAGAAAACTTATATTGCCACTCATCAAAGTATTAAGTCTGTTATCTTCTACTTCCATTGCTAGTCTTCTATCCAGTGGATTTTCAAATGTCAACACTTGTCAACACTGGTCATTTAGTAGAGTTTTAATGGACTATTAACGTATATAGTAAAATGTTATGTTGATATGAAGAAAAATAAACATTAAATACATTGAGAATTAGATCATTGGGAACTTATCAACCAATTTAGATTTTAGCAGACAACTAATGAAGATGGAAGCAAGGATAGATATTTGAGGATGAACATAGAAAATAGGTATTCCTGTAAGAATGGAATCAAGAAAGAAAAATTCCAAATGAACTGCAACTTGGTAGGAAAACTAAGGACAAAAAAAAAAAGGGAAGGGAAGAGCAGTAATGGAGAAAAGAAGGATCAAAAATGGGAAAGGACTTTGGATCAGGAAAGTGAGATAATAATAGTTGATGAAAGCAGAGTTGCTCAGTTGTTATTTTGCTTTTTTCTTTATCAAGTAATGATCTCTGGGGGCAGCTAGGTGGTGCAGTGGATAGAGCACCAGCCTTGAATTCAGGAGGACTGGAGTTCAAATCTGATCTCAGACACTTAAGACTTCCTAGCTGTGTGGCCCTGGGCAAGTCACTTAACCCCAGCCTCAGGGGAAAAAAAAGTAATGATCTTTGGAATTCAAAGGGTAGAATAAAAAAATGACTAATAGGGCCTAAATACCCAAGACAATTAAGAAGAGATCATCTAAGTACCCTTTATGAGTTAAAGTCATCTTAGTTATATGAATAACATTTGCAGATAATAAAGAACTACTGAGCCATTCTTATTATCTTTGAAAAACAAAAGACATTGGGATTGGAAAAGGGCACTAGTATCCAGATTTTTTTTTTTAACAGGAAGAAAATGGATATTATAAATATAGGCCAGTGATCCTGTGTGAAGTAAGATATGGTGAAGAACTTACATATTAAGCACATATTGATCAGAGACTGCTAGTTAACATAAACCAGACCTATAGGCCCCAGTCATGTGAAGGCCTAGGCTGCATTCCATTGCCCAAAGAAGAAGAGGCTGTAAATCACCTTGTCGGGCTGCATTCCACTGACCAAATGGAGGGGGGGGGGCAGACTTGTATGACCAATCACAACCTATGGAGGGTGGGATTTTGGAGGTTCTTTGTCTGAAATGTATAAAAGTTGTGAACATCTTCAAGGGAGTGGCTCTCTCCTATTGTGAATCTGGCTCACAGACCAGGATGGGGTCCGCTTCTCGAGATTCTAATAAATAATTCTGCTTTTCTATGAGTGATCTCTGAGTAGTCATTTTTGGATAGGATTTTCTATCCCTCACAGTTTGGGGGCTTGGTCTGGGATGAGTCTTTGGGGGAGATGGCTGCATATCCTGAACAGGGATAGGCGCGCCCACGGATAGTTTTTCCTGTGGTCTCTAGCTCTGAGTGTGTAGCCTCCCACCCTCTCTGACAAAAGACCCAAGGCAGAGATACTCAATAAAAAGCAGAATTGAAGACAAAAAAGGAGAAGTAGAGTCCAGAAGGGCTGGCAGCTGTAGTCTGAAAGGAAAACACGTGTTCTTGAGGTGAGCTTGGAAGTCTGGAGATCTATTGGCTGGATCAAGGGAGACCCGAGGGATTAGCCCTACTAAAATTGTTGTGTGGGACTGCTTGCTATTGATCTCAACGAAAGGACATTGTACGAGATTCTCTCGGGTTAATTACACAGCGCGGGGGGGGGGGGGGGGGGGGAGAAAGGGGGAGGAATGACCTCCGATGGTAATTTGGTTTGAGGCCAAGTTGTAAAAATGGGATAGAAGCAGTTCAAAGAATTTGTCAGGACGGTAGCTAGGTATAAAAAGAAATGTGAAAGGTGAAAATAAGAGCTCTACTTGTGTCTGTGTATGTATGTTTGTCTGCTTTGTATTGTTTTTGTCCTGTGTTAAAAGTTAGCAAATTCGTAAGAGATAAGAGTTCAGCCTCTGTGTTGCAGGCTTAGAAAAATAGCTGGCTGAATTGCTGGGAGTTGGGATTCAGTCAGAGTACTAATTCTTTCAGAGTGTCTCAGAATGCATTGGTCTTAAATCATGGAATATCTAGGCATACTCTGGGAAGGCAGAGAGATGCATTAAATGGGCTTAGAAGTTTAGAGAAACTCCGTTTGGATTCTGGGAGGGAAGAATGTTCAAGGTGAAACATTCTCTCCAGGGGCAGGGGTCCTGGGAAAAGCCCCTAGTCTGTTTTGCTGATTTAAAAGTCCTGTTAAGTTGTAAGAACAATGATTAAGAAATTTGGGAATAGGTTATTTTAATGTTACTTAGTATAAAACTTGCTTATGATTTTAAACTTTTTAACCTGATCTACTAATTTGTAAGTAAATGGAACTTGGCTATTTTAAACTGATGGGAGAGTTTTTCCCTTAAAGCAGTTTTTAGAGCCTGCTACAGTAGAGGGCAATAAAACCTTATCTGATGGAAACTCAGGCAGTAGAAAAACATTTGATTAGAAATAATGGGATGATTCTAAAATTATGGGCAATATAATTTTGCTATTGCCTTTGCATGCTAGATTTGTTTATTCTGAGTATAAGATCTTAGAATTTGTTTGAATATTGAAACCTTTATTACTAAAGAGAAAAGAAAAAAAAGGAAAGAAAACTTTTAAAAGCAGCTGTATTAGTTTGATTCAGTATGTTACCTTCTGAAACATGTTGGGTAATTTGTTAACATTGTTAAGTTATGTTTTATGGAGTTATCTAGGTATTCGCTATATTGTGAAACTTAAAAGTTCTGAAGGGAACTGGAGAGGAGAATGCAGGAGATTTATGAAGGATTGATTTATAGGAGTAAATTGAAAACTTGAATAATATCGAGAAGGAATCAGTTGGAAAAAGAAAGGAAATTAACTGATTGCCTAAATCTTGAAAAGAATTCCTTTGTAGGAAATTGAGTGGGGGGAAGAACAGCAGTGGAAAGTTGCCTTTGTTTCTGTTCCCACCAAACTGCTGAAGTTGAGTGAGGGGGACAGGCTGTTCTCACAAAATGTTAATTGACTGAATATTTGTTTCTTTGAATCATAATGGTTTTGTTTAAAGAATATGATCAGAAATGTGATGTTTTTAAGAACTTTTCAGGTTCTTTTATGTGAAAATAAGAAGTTTTAATTAATTGTATTGATGCCAATTATTTAAAGGGACTCCAAGTATAATAGTTTTTGCCTTTATACTTTTGAAAATGTTTTTGTTATGGCTATATGTAGTTTGGGATTTTTCTGTGTATTGAGTATTTTAAAAGCAAAATAATTGTATAATGTTCAACTTATGAAACATCTACTTGGGTATGTAAGAATTGTGTGAACATTCTGGGATAGATTTCTTACTGTTAAAAGTCTTACAATATGTAGATGATCTCTTGTGGCAGGGAGGAAAAAGAGTGACCTTGCCCAAGTTACTATCAGTCTGTTAAGTAATCTATGGGTACAGAGATTAAGAGTTTTCCAAGACAAATGGCAATTTGTGAAATGTGAGGAAAAATATTTAGGCCATTTTATAAGCTTAGGGAAAAAGAAACTAGATCCTGTATGGGTGGAGGGGATTCTTCAAATTACTAAGCCTACGATGAAAAAGAGTCTCCAGAGATTTCTAGGATTGGTGGGGTATTGTAGAACCTGGATTGATGAATATGCATTATTATACTCATTTGCTGGAAGAGAAGCCTGATATAGTGCAATGGGATTCAAAAAGGGAACAAAGTTTTGAAATGTCAGCCCCTGTATTACTTTTGCCATCATTAGAAAAGGCTTTTCATTTATATGTAAATATAGTAAACAAGGTGGCTTTAGGAGTATTAGCACAATTAAGGGGAGGGCAGCCACAGCTGCCTCAGAAATTAACCTTTGGGGGTAGTTTAATAGTGCGTGTCCTGTACCAGGTTTGATCAATTCTGAATCAAAGGGGCCGGGAGGTGGCTAACTGATTCAAGGATTTTAAAATATGAAGCAATATTATTGGAAAGAGATGATTTGGTACTCTCATCAGACCATAACTTTAATCCAGCCATGTTCTTATCTGCTTCCCCTGGGGAACATGTGTCCCTTGAACATGATTGTCTAAATGTGATCAATTACCAAACTAAGATTAAGGAAGATTTGTAGGAGGTCCCTTTGTTGAAAGGCACTGAATGGTTCATAGATGGTTCCTCACGAATAGTTAATGGGAAAAGGAAAAATGGATATACTATTGTTAATGGGGAAGATTTGACTCTGGTTCAAGCTGGATCCTTGCCAAAAGGGTGGTCAGCTCAAAATTTGTGAATTATATGCATTAAATCAAGCCCTAAAATTGCTTGAAGGAAAGGATGGAACCATATATATACGGATTCAAAATATGCTTGGGGAATTGTTCCTATATTTGGGAAAATATGGGAGGAAAGGGGAATGGTAAATAGCAAAGGAAAGGGATTGGCACACAGGGCATTGGTCACTGAAAATTTAACTAATATTATGTTGCCTAAGAATATTGTAGTGATTCATGAGCAGGGGCACCAAAGAGGAGATTCATTTGAGATAAGGAGAAACTTCTTTGCAGATGAGGAGGTGAAATGGCCTGGAAAAGAGGAATCTGTAAGTATGGAGGAGATAATGGTGCTAATTCTGGCATTTCTGCCTCCATCCACCTTCCCTTACCCCAGAAGAGAAGCAGTAAATCCAAAGCCTTGGCGCTCAGGAGGATAAAAAGGGCACTGGCTCCTCCCTAACAGTCGAGAGGTACTGACTACAGCAGGTATGAAATGTGTACTCCAACATTTACATCAAGGCAGTCATTGCGGTGTCCAAGGCCTGTGTGATGTGGTGCTAAGTTTGTGGCACTGGCTTGTACACAATAGCAGGCAACTGGTCAGCAGGTGTCCTGTTTGTCAGAGGATGAATAGGGCATCCCAATGACAAGTCCAAAAAGGAGTGAGGCCCCCTGGTATCAGGCCTTTCCAAAGCATACAGGTGGACTTTACTAAGCTGCCATCAGTGGGTTGTCTCAAATATCTGCTGGTTGTAGTGGACCATCTGACCTTATGGGTGGAGGCCTTTCTCCTTGCCTGGGCAACTGCCTCAGCAGTTGTAAAAGTACTCCTTGAGCATATCATTCTGGGGTATGGGATGGTGGAGCAGCCCAAGGCACCCGTTTCATGGCTAAGATCCTCCAATCTGTGGCCCAAACTCTAGAAATATCATGGAACTTATATTCCTCATGGCATCTGCCCTCATCAGGTAAAGTGGAAAGGATGGATAAGGATATTAAATAGCAACTGACTAAATTGGAGTTAGAGACACAATTGCCCTGGACCAAGTGCCTTCCCCTTGCTTTGTTAAGAATTAGAACAAAACCCCCAAGGGATATGGGATTATCACTTTATGAATTAGTGTATGGTCACCCTTATCTAAAAGGGATTAAAAATTCCTCCTTGGATCCAATGTTTGAGACCAAGGATTTTTTTTAAGAAAACATGCCATGTCTTTATTGAAACATCTGAAAACTTTACACCTAAAAGGGCTTATTGCTCAGACTCCTCTCTTAGGATTCACAGTGCATAAGTTCTAGCTTGGAGACGGGGTCCTGGTTCGGACATGGAAGGAGGACAAGCTGACCCTGAACTAGAAAGGACCGTTCCAGATCCTGTTGACTTCAGATATGGCAATATGCACCAAAGAGAAAGGTTGGACACATCACACTCTAGTCATAGGTCCTGTGGATGCGCCAAAGAAGTGGGCAGTAGAGACTGATCCAGAAACATTGAAAGAGCGGCTGAAATTACAGGACACTTAGCAAAGACTGATGAATTGTGCATGTGACATCTTTCTGACATGTCTCATTTGGGGAACTCTCTTGGAACTTTTCTTGTTTGTACTAGAAATTACAATTTGTTGAACTATATTGTTAGGAATTAGGGGCATTATATACTAGTAAGGAGAATGAGGTGTGAACCAAACCCAAAGGGTGGAGACTGTGCCTTGTATATGCATATATGATTTTATGTGGGTACACCCTTTGTACTGGTATCTCTAGAGCAGTGGGGTATGAAAATACCTTTCAAACCCTGATCCAAACAATAGCCACTAGGTTTAAATTGACTGGCTGTTGGATATGTGGAGGACCTGATTAACTTACACAGTACAGTGGCCCTGGGTTTGTGTTCCCCTGCCTCTAGCCTAGAGCTTGAGCAACAGGTCAGTAATACACAATGGAACAGGTTTCTAGTCAGCAGAAGAAAAGCATCACTGGACCCTGACCAGTACAGTTTTAGGGAGATATTGCTTATACATCAGACTGGTACAGGGCCATTGATGGGAGAAAGTGAATGTACAATGACATTTACTTGCAGGTCAGAGAAGGGAGCTATTATAGGTATGTGAATAGATGGAATTTAAACCAGTATAATTTGTTATGATGGATCAGTAATTCGCTATATCCAAAGTTCTAATAGGAGTGAGGGGTGTGCAAGGAAAATGCCACCAGCCTGTTTAATCCCTGATTGAGAGGAACCCCAGATATGGACATGTATAACCTTGAATAACATAGCACCAGGTTCAACTCACACTTCAATGGAATGGAAGTGGGAGAATAGAGAAGATACTGTTTGGAAAATGTTTAATAGTTTCTGGAGCCGTTAGGATCTAACTGGGGAAAATGGTTGCATTTGCCAATGGGTAGTTGAAAGTCATCTTTGGAGATGTAATTCTAATATGGAGGGGACCTTTAGGTCCCTGAGATGTGAGGTATTTTCCACCTTCAAGTGGACGCTTCATATTTTAGTATGAAAATAATCCTGCCCTAAAGGGGCTTTATTGGATCTGTGGTCAGACAGCTTATACCCATTTACCTAAAAATGGGCCTGGGATTTGTTATATAGGTATAATTAGACCTAAATTTTTCTTTCTCTCATCAAGCATTGGCAGGTAATAGGGGATACAGTTATACTAAGATTTGGAAAGGGAAACACGAAGTGTGGACTGCTCCCTAACCTACATTGATTCTTCTTTGACCCAAACAAATGATGCCAATGGGTGGGGAGATGCCTGGTCTCCAGAGAGAATTATAAAAGAATACAGACTGGCAACATGGGCCCAGGATGGTAGTTGGGGTATCAAACACTGATATATGTGTTAAATCAGTTGATTAGGCTACAGGCAGTCCTTGAGGTAATAATTAGCCAAACTGCTCAGGCCCTTGATCTATTAGTCAATCAGGCCACCTAAACAAGGGAAGCTGTTTTATAACATAGATTAATTTTAGATTATTTGCTAGCAGAGGAAGAAGGAGTCTGTGGGAAATTAAACTTGTCTACTTGTTGCATGCAAATTGATGACAATGAACAAGTGGTAAAAAATTACAAAAGGCATTTGCAGAAATAGTTAATGTGCCTGTACAGGTGTGGAAATCCCCTTTTTCTAATAGCTGGTGGTCCTGGTTTGATGGTAGCTGGTGGAAACAACTTTTATGGTATGGACTAATTGCTATCAGTGATATTATATTGCTACCATTATGTTCACCCTGTATGATTACACTAATAACCAAAATAGTCCAACAATCCCTTTCAAAATTATTGCATCCAGAGGATGCTATTAAAATGATGTTTCTCCAAAAAAAGAGGCTAGAGAGTGTTGGAAGGGGGGATAATTTTGATAATGAACTTGATAAACAATGCGTAAGCTTGTTAACTGATTTTGAGCAATGTGTAAGTTTTTCAGAGAGCATGATAAAAATCACTTACATATTAGGAGTGGGGAACTGTGTGGAGTAAGATATGGTGAAGAACGTACATATTAAGCACATATTGATCAAAGACTGCTAGTTAATGTTTTGTTTTGTTTTGTTTTGTTTTTTTTAATTTAATTTTTATTTTATTTCATAATTATAACTTTTTTTTTGACAGTACATATGCATGGGTAATTTTTTACAACATTATCCCTTGCACTTACTTCTGTTCAGATTTTTTTCCCTTCCTCCCCCAACCCCCTTCCCCAGATGGCAGGAAGTCTTATATATGTTAAATATATTACAGTATAGTCGAGATACAATATCTGTGTGTAGAACCGAATTTCTTGTTGCACAGGAAGAATTGGATTCAGAAGGTAAAAACAACAGTTTACACTCATTTCCCATTGTTCCTTTTCTGGATGTAGCTGATTCTGTCCATCATTAATCAATTGGAATTGGATTAGCTCTTCTCTATGTTGAAGATATCCACTTCCATCAGCATACATCCTCATACATATCATTGTTGAAGTATAGAATGATCCCCTAATTCTGCTCCTTTCACTTAGCATCAGTTGATGTAAGTCTCTCTAAGCCTCTCTGTGTTTCTCCTGTTGGTCATTTCTTACAGAACAATAATATTCCATAACATTCATATACCATAATTTACCCAACCATTCTCCAATTGATGGACATCCATTCATCTTCCAGCTTCTAGCCACTATGAAAAGGGCTGCCACAAACATTTTGGCACATACAGGTCCCTTTCCCTTCTTTAGTATTTCCTTGGGATATAAGCCCAGTAGTAGTATGGCTGGGTCAAAGGGTATGCACATTTTGATAACTTTTTGGGCATAATTCCAGATTGCTCTCCAGAATGGTTGGATTCTTTCACAACTCCACCAACAATGCATCAGTGTCCCAGTTTTCCCACAGCCCCTCCAACATTCATCATTATTTGTTCCTGTCATCTTAGCCAATCTGGCAGGTGTGTAATGATATCTCAGAGTTGTCTTAATTTGCATTTCTCTGATCAATAGTGATTTGGAACACTCTTTCATATGAGTGGAAATAGTTTTAATTTCATCATCTGAAAATTGTCTGTTCATATCCTTTGATCATTTATCAATTGGAGAATGGCTTGATTTCTTATAAATTAAACTCAATTTTCTGTATATTTTGGAGATGAGGCCTTTATCAGAACCTTTAACTGTAAAAATGTTTTCCCAATTTGTTACTTCCCTTCTAATCTTGTTTGCATTAGTTTTGTTTGTGCAGAAACTTTTTAATTTGGTGTAATCAAAATGTTCTATTTTGTGATCAATAATGCTCTCTAGTTCTCCCTTGGACACAAACTCCTTCCTCCTCCACAAGTCTGAGAGGTAGACCATCCCATGTTCCTCCAATTTATTTATGATTTCGTTCTTTATACCTAAATCTTGGACCCATTTTGATCTACTCTTAGTATGTGGTGTTAAATGTGGGTCCATGCCTAGTTTCTGCCATACTAATTTCCAGTTTTCCCAGCAGTTTTTGTCAAATAATGAATTCTTATCCCAAAATTTGAGACCTTTGGGTTTGTCACACACTAGATTGCTAATTTTATTCACTATCTTGCCCTGTGAACGTAACCTGTTCCACTGATCAACTAGTCTATTTCTTAGCCAATACCAAATGGTTTTGGTGACTGTTGCTTTATAATATAGTTCTAAATCAGGTACAGCTAGACCACCTTCACTTAATTTTTTTTTCATTACTTCCCTTGAAATTCTCGACCATTTGTTGTTCCATATGAATTCTGTTGTTATTTTTTCTAGGTTATTAAAATAGTTTCTTGGAAGTCTGATTGGTATAGCACTAAATAAATAGATTCGTTTAGGGAGTATTGTCATCTTAATTATATTCGCTCGGCCTATCCAATGTTAGGATCTCTAAGTGAGAACTGAGGTTGTCTGGATAGTTACAAGGTGAGAACTCAGGTTGACTTGGTAGAAGGAGCAAGCCCATTGGCTGAAGTGGTTCTTCCCAGAAGCCCTTGCATTATCCCACGCCCATTCTCTGGGAGGATAAAGAGGACAGCAATCCAGGAAGAGGAGAAGACTCTGAATTGCATCAGGCCTGACGGGGCTCTCTGCAGGAAGGGAAGTCACTTCTTTGGACAAGAGTTAACAGCAACTGCCTGGAGACAACGGTTCACTACAGGAAGAAGAATCTGTCTAAGAGATTTGAGTAGACACAGCAGATCTCTTCCCAGAGAGTAATCCGGCAGCTTCTAGAGACGACAGCTCGCTACAATCCAAGAGCAATGAATGTTTTTCCAATTATTTAAATCTGACTTTATTTTTGTGGCAAGTGTTTTGTAATTTTGCTCATATAATTCCTGACTCTCCTTTGGTAGATATATTCCCAAATATTTTATACTATCAACCGTTATTTTGAATGGAATTTCTCTTTGTATCTCTTGCTGTCAGATTGTGTTGTTAATGTATAAAAATGCTGAGGATTGATGTGGATTTATTTTGTATCCTGCAACTTTGCTAAAATTCTGAATTATTTCTAATAGCTTTTTAGCAGAGTCTTTGGGGTTTTCTAAGTATACCATCATGTCATCTGCAAAAAGTGATAATTTGATTTTCTCATTTCCTACTCTAATTCCTTGAATCGCTTTCTTGGCTCTTATTGCCGAGGCTAGAGTTTCTAGTACTATATTGAAAAGTAATGGTGATAGTGGGCAACCTTGTTTCACTCCTGATCTTATAGGGAAAGGTTCTAGTTTATTGCCATTACATATGATGTTTACTGAAGGTTTTAAATATATGCTCCTTGTTATTTTAAGGAATAGTCCATTTATTCCTATACTCTCAAGCGTTTTTAATAGGAATGGATGTTGGATTTTATCAAATGCTTTTTCTGCATCTTTTGAGATGATCATATGGTTTTTATTAATTTGATTATTAATATGGTCAATTATACTAATAGTTTTCCTAATATTAAACCAGCCCTGCATTCCTGGTATAAATCCCACTTGGTCATAGTGTATTATCCTGGGGATGATTTTCTGAAGTCTATTTGCTAATATCTTATTTAAGATTTTAGCATCAATATTCATTAAGGAAATTGGTCTATAGTTTTCTTTCTCAGTTTTCGATCTACCTGGTTTAGATATCAGTACCATGGCTGTGTCATAAAAGGAATTTGGTAGGACTCCTTCAATCCCTATTTTTTCAAATAGTTTACATAGCATTGGAGTTAGTTGTTCTTTAAATGTTTGGTAGAATTCACATGTAAATCCATCTGCTCCTGGGGACTTTTTCTTAGGAAGTTGGTTAATAGCTTGGTCTATTTCTTTTTCTGAGATGGGACTATTTAGACTACTTACTTCTTCCTCTGTTAATCTGGGCAAGCTATATTTTTGAAGGTATTCATCCATTTCATTTAAGTTATCGAATTTATCAGCATAACGTTGAGCAAAGTAGCTCCTAACTATTGTTCTAATTTCCTCTTCATTAGTGGTGAGTTCACCCTTTTCATTTTCAAGACTAACAATTTGCTTTTTCTCTTTCCTTTTTTTAATCAGGTTTACTAAGGGTTTGTCTATTTTGTTGGTTTTTTCATAGAACCAACTCTTAGTTTTATTAATTCAATAGTTTTTTTACTTTCAATTTTATTAATCTCACCTTTTATTTTTTGAATTTCAAGTTTTGTGTTTGTCTGGGGGTTTTTTAATTTGTTCCTTTTCTAGCAATTTTAGTTGTAAGCCCAATTCGTTGGCCCTCTCTTTCTCTATTTTATGCAAGTAGGCCTGTAGAGATATAAAACTTCCTCTTATTACTGCTTTGGCTGTATCCCACACATTTTGGTATGATGTCTCATTATTATCAATTTCTTGGGTGAAGTTATTAATTATGTCTATGATTTGCTGTTTTACCCAATCATTCTTTAGTATAAGATTATTTAGTTTCCAATTATTTTTTGGTCTATTTTCCCCTGGCTTTTTATTAAATGTAATTTTGATTGCATTGTGGTCTGAAAAGGATGCATTTACTATTTCTGCCTTACTGCATTTGATTTTGAGGGTTTTATGCCCTAGTATATGATCAATTTTTGTATAGGTTCCATGAACTGCTGAGAAGAAAGTATATTCCTTTCTGTCTCCATTTAGCTTTCGCCAAGGTTCTATCATATCAAACTTTTCTAGTATTCTATTTTACCTCTTTGACTTCTTTCTTATTTATTTTGTGGTTTGATTTATCTAATTCTGAGAGTGCAAGGTTGAGATCTCCCACTATTATAGTTTTGCTATCTATTTCCTCTTGCAGCTCTCTTAATTTCTCTTTTAAGAATTTAGATGCTGCACCACTTGGTGCATATATGTTTAATATTGATACTGCTTCATTATTGATGCTGCCCTTTAGCAGGATATAATGCCCTTCCTTATCTCTTTTAATTAGATCAATTTTTGTTTTTGCTTGATCTGAGATGAGGATGGCTACTCCTGATTTTTTGGTTTTGCCTGAAGCATAATAGATTCTGCTCCACCCTTTTACTTTTAGTTTGAATGTATCACCCTGTTTCAGGTGTGTTTCCTGTAAATAACATATAGTAGGATTCTGACTTTTAATCCAGTCTGCTAACTGCTTCCTCTTTATGAGGCAGTTTGCCCCATTCACATTTATGGTTAGAATAACTAATTCTATATTGCTTGCCATCCTACTAATCCCTGATTATGCTTTTCCCCTTTCCTTCCCTCTTACCCCCCTCCCCAGTATTAAACTGGTGAACACCACTTGCTTTTCACAGCCCTCCCTTTTTAATATCCCTCTCCCACCTTAAAGATCCTCCCCTTATTTTACCCCTTTTCCTCAAAATTTCTGTATTCCCTTCCCCTTAGCTTACTCCTTCCCTTTCACTTTTCAATGAAGTGGAAGAAGTTTCACCATAAATGGAATATGTCTATTGATACACACTATGTTCATCTCCCTCCTTTCTTTCTCTCAGATATAATAGGTTACCTTTGCCTCTTCATGAGATGTAGTACCACCACTTTACCCTTTTTTATGATATAATTTCTTTTCCACTTCTAGTTTCTAAGACAAATTGTACATATGTTCTTTACATATTTTTTTGGCAGAAGTATAGTTCTCAAGATTTCTTTTTACCTTTTTAGAAATCTCTTAAGTTCTGTATTTGAAGATCAAACCTTTTATGTAGGTCTGGTTTTTTCATCAAAAATAGATGGAATTCATTTATTTCGTTAAATGTCTATCTTCTTCCCTGAAAAACGATGCTCATTCTTGCTGGGTAAGTTATTCTTGGCTGCATACCAAGTTCCTTAGCCTTTTGGAATATCATGTTCCAGGCCCTTTGTTCTTTTAATGTGGATGCTGCTAGATCCTGGGTTATCCTTATTGTGGATCCTCCATATCTGAATTGCTTTTTTCTAGCAGCTTCCAATATCTTTTCCTTTGTCTGATGGTTCTTGAACTTGGCCACTATATTTCTTGGTGTTTTGATTTTAGGGTCCCTTTCAGTAGGTGATCGATGAATTTTTTCAATGTCTATTTTACCCTCTGTTTCCAGAACGTCTGGGCAGTTCTCTTTGATAATTTCCTCGAAAATGGTGTCCAAGCTCTTTTTTTCCTCACATTTTTCAGGGAGTCCGATTATTCTCAAATTGTCTCTCCTGGATCTGTTTTCCAGGTCTGTTGTCTTTCTAGTAAGGTACTTGACATTCTTTTCAATTGTTTCATTTCTCTGGTTTTGCTTGACTACCTCTTGGTTTCTCCTTGAGTAATTCATTTCTACTTGTTCCAGTCTAATTTTCAATGATGTATTTTCTTCACTCACTTTTTTTATATCTCTTTGTAATTGTCCAATTGAGTTTTTATCTTCTATGGAATTTTTTTCCATTTTATCCATTTTATTTTTTAGAGAGCTGTTTTCTTTTTCCAGCTCACTAATCCTGTTTTCCTTGGAGTGGTTTACCTTTTCCAGCTCACTAATCTTGTTTCTTTATCCACTCTGTCTTTAAATGCATGGGATGACTTCTCCAGGCTCTCTTGCCAAGCTTCCCTTTCTTTTTCCCATTTCTCTTCCAGCTCTCTTGTGAGAGCCTTTTTGATTTCCTCTATGAGATTCTTTTGTATTGAGGAGCAGCTCATATCCCTCTTAGGGGATTCATCTGCGGACAGTCTGTTTTTAGTCTCCTCCTTGTTTGAAGTCTGCTCTCTCTTCATACAGAAGCTGTCAATGGTTAGAGCCCTTTTGAATTTTTTGTTCATTTTGTCAGAGTAAGAATCAAAGAAAACAAACTGACAAGAGAAACAATTGGTCTGTTTTGCGGGGGATGGGGCTGGATGGTATTAATGGGCTTCCTCTACAGACTGGGGGTAGGGCAGCAGAGAGCCACTAACAGAACAGCAATGACTGTACTGAGTCTGCGCTCTGAGGCTCTGAGAATTCACTGAATCAGTCCAGGTGGGGGTTGGGGGTGGCCGGGTTCTGAGAGACACTAGCTTTCCGGGGTTTTAATCTTCACCTCCGGTGTTTACACCCTCTCTGCTGATCCTAGCTTGCTGCCAAGACGGAGTATCCACACTGGGGAAAAAGCCTTTTAGCAGAAACGGCAGAGATCATACCTCTCCCCCTCCGGTCTGAGCTGTGTGAGCTGCCTGTCTCACTCTGGCTTGCCTGCCCTCAGTCTGCGCCCAGTCTGATTGACCCTCCCCTGAGCAAACACAGACCTTTTCTGGCGACTTTCAAGGATGTCTTCTCTTGGTGATTATTTGTGGATTTCTTTCTGGGTCAAGCATTAAGTCTGAGGCTTGTCATGAAGTAAGTTCTGAGAGAAAATGAGGAGCTCAAGCAGCTGTCTGCCTCCACGCCGCCATCTTGGCTGGAAGTCCCGACTGCTAGTTAATGTAAACCAGACCTATAGGCCCCAGTCACATGAAGGCCTAGGCTGCATTCTATTGCCCAAAGAAGAAGAGGCTGTAAATCACCTTGTTGGGTTGCATTCCACTGACCAAATGGGGGGGGGGGGGAGCCCAGATTTGTATGACCAATCACAACCTATGGAGGGTGGGATTTTGGAGGTTCTTTGTCTGAAATGCATAAAAGTTGTGAACATCTTCAAGGGAGTGGCTCTCTCCTGCTGTGAATTTGGCTCACAGACCAGGATGGGGTCTGCTTCTCAAGATTCTAATAAATAATTCTGCTTTTCTATGAGTGATCTCTGAGTAGTCATTTTTGAATAGGATTTTCTATCCCTCACAATCCTGACTGGAGTTATTGAAAAAATCCTTTTTAAAATTTCCCTAAAGTGATTATTAGTGAATAGTTAACAGCTAGCATTGATTGGTAAATACCAAAATTGTTAAGTACCGACTTAGCACTTAGTAAGAACCTAATATCTCATTATCTCATTAGCACTTAGTAAGAATCTAACATCTCTCCCTTTCTTTTGATTTAGAACATAGGGTGGTCATGACCTTGAAACATAAATCCATCAATATGGGAGGCATTACACATAATTACATAGATTACATAAACACATGGTAACATAGTAACATAGTACATACTAGAAGTATGTAACAAATAACATGATCAAATAATCATAAATTAAGAATTTATAAATGTCCATAAGACCATTGTCCATTAGTCCTATCTTGTGTTAGGAAATGCAATGATTCCTGCTGGTTTTAAAGTTCTTTAACAGTCTTCTTATTAGCCATGCTCTTTCAGTGTCAGATGTTTCTTAGATTTTCTCCTTTGTTTTGAGGTCTTTCTTTTTCTGTCTCTCTCTCCGATGGACAAGGCGAATACGACTTGTTGGCACCCATCTGATTTCTTCTCCATCTGAAGAAATACAAGCAAACCCTCTCCCCCAGGCAGTTAACCTATCTGGTCCCTTCCATTCACCAGTTTCTGGGTCTCTCCACATGACCTGGTGATTATCTAAGGACAATGGAGCTGCTCGCACTGGACATTGCCCTTCTGGTGGGTTATAAAACCTATCTGCCAAAGCCAGTGCATCTTTGTCAAAAATTAGAAAATTTATGGTATAGAGAACTAAATTTAGGAGTTCTCTAGGGTTACCTGTGGCTCTCCCCTGTCTTTTGTTTTTGGAGGAGTGTCTTAATGTCTCTGTTTCTTCTCTTTACTATTGCCTGGCCTTGTGGATTAAAAGGTATTCAAGTAGTGTGTAAAATCTTATACTTCAAACAAAAGTGTGCAAAATGTTTAGAAGAATATGCAGGTCCATTATCTGTTTTTATTTCTTGTGGCACACCCATAATTGCAAATGCCTGGATAAGGAATTCAGTGACCACTCAGGTTGTCTCTTTTACTGTTGGCACTGCAAAAGTGAATCCTGAAAAGATGGATAAAAGACAGACGACCAAAAGATTTATAATGGGTCCTATCCATTTGCCAATTTTCATTGAGTCTCAAACCACGAGGATTCTTCCCTGGAGGGAGTGTAGGAGCGTGGAAAGGAAGATAAGCTGTACAGCTTTTTACTATGCTTCTAGCTTCCTCTCTTGTTATTCCAAAGTCTACCAGACATGGCAGCAAGTATTTGGGAGCAATGAAACTGGAAACAGCAGTAACAATGGTTACACATCACTGAAGACTTGTACATCTTATGACCTCATTACCAACACTATCTTCCATTCACCTAAACACAATAAGATTTTGTGGATGTGCCCTCGTAGCAAACACTGGCATTGGATAGACTAAATGATTGTAAGGAGAAGAGACAGGACGTGAGAAAGATGTAGTATGTAAGAAGCATTAAGACAGAGTGCTGGACTGATCATAAACTTATCCTCTTCAAGGTAAAAGTTTATATTCAATAAAAGCAGCAATGCCAAGGTAAAATGACTACTAAAGAATGAATATCAACAGATTAGAGTGCTTTTTTGACTTTGACTTTTTTTGACTTTTTTAACTTGGAGGGAAAATTGAGTTAACACACAATTGGCAACAGTGAATCAGATAAGGAGTGGGCAATTTTCAGAGATTTGGTGTACACCACTGCATTTGCTCATTTAGGCCAGAATACTCACAAACAACAGGATTGGTTTGATAAAAATTAGCTGGGTAGTTCATCCTTCTCTAAGAAGACAGCATTTAATTCCATCAAAAGTAAAGGATAAATAAAGGATTTGGAGATAAGTAAGAAGGCAGAAAAAATTCAGTATTATGCTGATAATAACTATTGAAAGTGCTTTTATGGTACCCTGAAGGCTATTTAATAGGCCAAAGACTTATAGTCCATCACAATTACTTGGTGTTGATAGAATCACATTGATTAGTGATAAGGACAAGGTTCTAAAGAGATAGTCTGAGTACTCAAAATGTTCTCAACAAATCATCAATCAATGCTGAAGCCAATAATTGTTTACCTTAGATTTAAGTCAACCCTCCCTAGCTGAAATTCCAATTGAAAAAGAGGTTTTGAATTTCCTATGACAAAAGACCTGGTCCTGATTCATCAGTATTATATATCAATTTTACAATAGAATGTATGTCTGGGTTCTGGATAATGGGTGCCTTGCTATCTTAGTCATCAATGGAGTAAAACAAAACTATGTGCAAAGCTCCCATGATTTTTAGCATGATATTTTCAGCAATGTTGTCAAATGCCTCCATGATAACTTCATAACTTAACCAATTATTGAGTAATTTAGTAAAATCAAACACAGCCAAGAATACACACACACAAACACACACAATCAAAGGTCAGTGTGAAAGTGATCCAGTGGCATTAAAAACAGAACCAAAACTATACTTAGGAAAGTTGCTTCAAATTTTATAGAATATCCTAAATAACAATTAGTATCCTTTTCTTCCTTTTTCTTCCCTTTTTCTATCTAAAATTTTTATTTCTAATATGACTTCCCTTCTGGTCTTCCCATTAAATACTTTTTCATGCATTTGTAAGAGAGATCTTAGTAATTCACTATATCTTTAGCTATTCCCAAATCTACTACACAAGCAGTTTTCAGAAAACGCCTAGACTCTTAATCATGCCAAGTTGTTATTCCCTGAAACTCCTTCCATTTTGGCTTCCAGGGAGTTACGGAGTAGCATAAAGGAAATGTGCATTTAGTGAAGTAATTTATTTGCCCATGTAGCTGTAGCTAGCAGTCAAGATAAATAAGCTTAAAGTGTGTGTTGGGGGGGGGGGGAAGCAGCAAAAAATACCTACTTCCCTTAGAAATAGAGAACTTTTATAATCACTGAAGATGATATCCAACTCTCCTTCCATCCACATAAAGCTGAATGGTGTTACTCTTCCAATCCCCTTTCCCAAATGCTATTAAGACAAACATTTTATATGTCAACTTTTAGTAGTCCCATGTCTACTTTCTTTTGTTGTTTTAATATCAAAGAATCATAAGATTACAAATTTAGAATGTAAAAGAAAACATATGGGCTGAGTCATTTACAAATGAGCAAACAGAAACCCAGAGAAACTTGTTGATATGTTCATGGTCACACATATATCAACAACTATTTATTGGATATTTTGGTCCAAGAAATATTTCAATCTTAATATAGCCAAAAATGAATTCATCTTTTTTTTCAAAAATCAATATGCTTATTAACTTTCCTACTTCTGTCAAGAAAAAGGGAAAGAAAAAAATCAACCATCTTTTTATTCATCCAAGTTTGCAACCTTGCTGTTATCCTTGTCTCCAATCAAAACACATATTTAATCTGTCTTCAAGTTTTATCACTCCTATCTCCACAACTCCTCTCAATTTTCTCCCTTCTATTCACTTTCATAATCATTACCCTAATTCAG
This sequence comes from Sminthopsis crassicaudata, assembly GCF_048593235.1. Classification (NCBI taxonomy): domain Eukaryota; kingdom Metazoa; phylum Chordata; class Mammalia; order Dasyuromorphia; family Dasyuridae; genus Sminthopsis; species Sminthopsis crassicaudata. The sequence continues at coordinate 380,262,337 of NC_133617.1, read as the reverse complement.
GTCCTCATCATCTCTCTTCTGGACTATGGAAATTAGTATTACTTCTTCAAGTTTCTCCCCTGATTAATTCTCCTTTAACACAGTAGCAAATTTGATTTTCCTAAGTTACAAATTGTCTTATTTCATCCCCTACTCAATAAACATTCTGGACACCTATTATCACTGGAATCAAATATAAACTCCTCTGGTTTCTATTTAAAATCCTCCAAAACAAAGGCAAAGCTCCTTTAGAAACTATTGTGGATTCTTCTCATTTATACACTTTGTCCAGATAAAATTTCTTTCCTATTGTTCCTCAGGAATAACATTATCCCCCACCACAGTGCCTTCATAGTGGCTCTCCTCAAGCCTGAAATATTGTCCAACCACAGCTCCATCCCTTAACATGCCTTAATTACTTTAGTTTTAGCTCAAGTGACATCTTATTCATAAAGACTTTACTAATTCCCCTAATGCCTTCACTCCTCCAAATCATCTTGCATCAGTTTCATATGCATGTACATGTTCTCTCCAATGGCTTGACTATAAGTTTGTCATGAACAAAAATCATTCTCATTTTGGGGGGACTGTCATTTCCATGATCTATAACAGTGATTGGCATGTAGTCAGTATTTAAATGCTTGTTGTTTGATCTCAACTAGATCCCTGTTAGTTTGGTCTTCTAATAGATGACTTTCCCCCTTCTCACATCTCCTACTCCATGTTATCTGAGATCTGATTCTCTGCTCCTAGGATTTTTCTTGTTATTACATACATTTCCTGAGGGGGGAAATGGCCCACTAGAATGAGACTAAATAGTTCTAAGAATAAGCTAAAAGTATCAAAGTCAATTTCTAAGTTTTATAAAATTTTGTCCTTGAATCTGGGTCAGTTCTGTTTATCTTGCCTTCCTCTAACCAGACTGGGTACTTGGGTATAGACGTCCAGCTTACCCCTTATTTGCCATAAGAATGAAGAGAGGCCATTCTGGAGAGCAATTTGGAACTATGCTCAAAAAGTTGTCAAACTGTGCATACCCTTTGACCCAGCAGTGTTGTAACATGCCCTCCTGGCAGTAACAATTACTAGTCTGTCCTAGGCCCAACAGAGTACCTTTGACCACTGACCTTTGCAGAGTCAACTCTACCCGGCTCGCCTTCTCTGAGGCCTTCAAAGGTCTCTGGCCACAATTTCTTGAATAGTAGTTTGATAATTGGTAGTGCACTCAGGAACAGCCACATGTAATCTTAAAAGCCTTTATTATACGTACTCACATAATGTCCTGACTTGATGCCCTGACTTGTTAGTTACCTAATGAACACCTGGTCTGAAGACCCATGTGTTCACTACCAAACTTCTTACCTCTCTCAGCTGTCCATCAGCTTGGCTTGGCTTGGCTTGGCTACCCCAGGCTAGGGAGCCAGGTTAAAGAACACCAGGTTGCTACTGGGTTTGTATCCCAAAGAGATCTTAAAGGGAAAGGGACCTGTATGTGCAAGAATGTTTGTGGCAGCCCTCTTTGTGGTGCCCAGAAACTGGAAACTACGTGGATGCCCATCAATTGGAGATTGGCTGAATAAATTGTGGTATATGAATATTATGGAATATTATTGTTCTGTAAGAAATGACCAACAGGATGATTTCAGAAAGGCTTGGAGAGACTTACATGAACTGATGCTGAGTGAAGTGAGCAGGACCAGGAAATCGTATACTTCAACAACAATACTATATGAAGATCAATTCTGATGGACGTGGCCATTTTCAACAATGAGATGAAGCAAATCAGTTCCAATAAAGCAGTAATGAACTGAACCAGCTACACCCAACAAAAGAATTCTAGGAAATGATTATGAACCACTACATAGAATTTCCATGTCCGCCTGCATTTTGGATTTCCTTCACAGGCTAAATGTACACTATTTCAAAGTCTGATTCTTTTTGTACAGCAAAACAACTGTTTGGTCATGTGTGTATATATATATATATATATATATATATATATATATATATATATATATATATATATATATATATATATATATATATATATATATATATATATATATATATATATAGTATTTAATTTATACTCTAACATATTTAACATGTATTGGTCAGCCTGCCATCTGGGCAGGGGGGAAGGAGGGGAAAAATTGGAACAAAAGGTTTGGCAATTGTCAATGTTGTAAAAATACCCATGCATATATCTGGTAAATAAAAACCATTAAAAAAAAAGAGAATGAAGAGGATAATAATATTGATAAACTATATATTCCTGTTAAGATTATGTAATGAATCTTCAAATAGTTAATATTTGGAAAGCTCCTATCTCTGTCACATACATACATATATATATATATATACATATTAAATACATACATAAACATACATACAATAACACCTAAGCACTTTTAGAAGGAAGATGAAATAATTATGTTTATAATATAAAGATGGTTTATCTATGTCCATTTTGTCTAATCCTTTGAATATTGGTTAATGTGACAAAGGGCAGAGCCATAATGGTGAAGAGTATACAGGAGTTTGCCTGAGATCTTCCTGGTTTTGATCAAAATCAATACTAGATCAAGATCAGAGTCAAATAATTTTCCAGCATAAACTATCTTGAAAGGACTTCAGGAAAAGACTGTATCATATGGACAAGGAAGAATGAAGCCCAGCATAGGTCCAGCATGGGGAATCCCAGGATAGAGAGGCCCTGCTCAGTGAACCTAGTAAGAGACTCTTAGTCGAAATAAAGCAACATTGCCTTCTTGGTTCAGAAGGCCAGTAGTTTGGCAGATCAGCTGTGAGACCTCCAATGCAATTACAGAAAGTCAAGAGTAAGTACCTGAACCCCAGCATAACAGGCAGGATTTGTCCAGGCCCACTCAGCACAATGGGGAAATCTGTAACACCATCAGCTCCAGCACAGGCAGAAAGAAGCCTCTATCACCCTATAGGGGAAGCTGGGGACAGTTTTCCCTGTGCCCTAAGAGTAGACCTCAACCTTTTGATGAATAAAACTATGCAAAAGGAGCAAAAAAGCTCTGATAGAGCTACTATGGAGACAGAAAAGAACAGATCATAAACCCAGAAGAGAACACCAAAGTCAAAACCTCAAAGAGGAATATCCACTGGTCTCAAGCTCAAAAGACTCTCTTGAAAGAGTTCAAAAAGGATCTCACAAAAGAATTAGAAGAAAAATTGTGGGAGGTGTAGGATGACAGCTTTGCAGGGGAGTTTGGAAATGGAAATAGAAACTGACTGAAGAAAATAAATAAATTTGGTGAAATGGAGAAAGAAAATAAGTCCTTGAAAAATAGAATTGGCAAAATGGGGGGAAAAAGAACAGCTCCTTAAAAATAGAATTGGTGAAATGGGAAAAAAAAAATCCAATGAACAAAACAACTTTTTAAAGAGTACAATTGGCCAAATGTAAATAAATAAATAAAGCTAATGGAAGAAAATAATTCACTAAAAAAATAAAATTCGACAAATAGAAGTGAAAGAAGAAAAAGAAGAAGGAAGAGGAGAAAAAGAAGGAGAAGAAGGAGAAAAAGAAAATGTAAACTACACCATTGGAAAAACAAGTGATCTGGCAAATATATGAAGTTCAGACAAACTAAAAATTATTGGGCTACTTGAAAGCCATGATGAAAAAAGAGCCTGAATCACATCTTTCAAGAAATCATTAAGGAAAACTTCCCAGATATTCTAGAATAGAAGATAAAATAGTCATTGAAAGAATCCCCCAATCATCTCCTGATACAGACCTCAAAATGAAAGCTCCAAGGAATATTGTAGCCAAACTACAGAATGAAAATATCAAGGAGAAAATATTACAAGCAGCCAGAAAGAAACAATTCAAATACTGAGGAGCCACAATAAGGATTACCTACTACCTAGCAGTTACCACTTTAAAGGATATGATATTCCAGAAGGCAAAGGAGCTTTGACTAGAACCAAGAATCAACTACCCAGCAAAATTAAACATCATGTTTCAGGGGGAAAAATGGACATTCACTTAACTAAAGGGCTTTTTAATCATTATTGATGAAAAGACCGGAGCTTATAGAAAATGTGATCTTCAAATACAAGACTTAAGAGAAGTATAAGAAGGGGCAGCAAGGTGGTGCAGTGGATAGAGCACCAGCCTTGAATTCAGGAGGACCCAAGTTTAAATCTGGTCTCAGACACTTAACACTTCCTAGCTGTGTGACCCTGGGCCTTAACCCCAGCCTCAAAAAAAAAAAAAAAAAAAAAGCAATTGAAATAACTGCAAGAGAAGTATAAGAAGATGAAAAAGGAAAAAATATCTATGTTTTTAATTTTTTATTATAGATTTTTATTTACAAGATATATGCATGGGTAATTTTTCAGCATTGATAATTGCAAAACCTTTTGTTCCAATTTTTCCCCTCCATCCTCCCACCCCCTGCCCGAGATGGCAGGTAGACCAATACATGTTGAATATGTTAAAGTATATATTAAATACAGTATATGTATACATATCCATACAGTTATTTTGTTGCACAAGAAGAATCAGAGTTTGAAATAATAATCAATTAACCTGTGAAGGAAAGAAAAAATGCAAGTGGACAAAAACAGAGGGATTGGAAATGCTATGAAGTGGTTTACACTCATTCCCACACTTTTTGACTGGATGTAGCTGGTTCTATTCCTTAATGAACAAATGGAAAACTGACTTGGTTCATCTCCTTGTTGAAGAGAGTCACATCCATCAGAATTGATCATCATGGTATTGTTGTTGAAGTATATAATACTCTCCTGGTCCTGCACTTTTCACTCAGCATCAGTTTATATAAGTCTCTCAAGGCCTTCTTTTTTTTTTTTTCCCCTTTTTTGTTAATTTTTATAATTATAACATTTTCTTTGACAGTACATATGCATAGGTAAAAAAAAAAATTTTTTTTTACAGCATTATCCTTTGTATTCCCTTCTGTTCCGAGTTTTTCCCCTCCTTCCCTCCACCCCCTCCCCTAGATGGCAGGCATTCCCATACATATTAAATATCTTATAGTATATCCTAGGTACAATATATATGCGCAGAACCGAATTTTGTTGTTGTTGCTGTTGCAAAGGAAGGATTGTATTCAGAAGGTAAAAATAATCTGGGAAGAGAAACAAAACAAAACAAACAAAAAAAAAAAAAAACAATGCTCACAGTTTACATTCATTTCCCAGTGTTCCTTTTCTGGATGTAAGCTGATTCTGTCCATCATTGATCAATTGGAATTGGATTAGCTCTTCTCTATGTTGAAGATATCCACTTCCATCAGAATACATCCTCATATAGTATCATTGTTGAAGTGTAGAATGATCCCCTAGTTCTGCTCATTTCACTCAGCATCAGTTGATGTAAGTCTCTCCAAGCCTCTCTGTATTCCTCCTGTTGGTCATTACCGAACAATAATATTCCATAACATTCATATACCATACTTTACCCAACCATTCTCCAATTGATGGACATCCATTCATTTTCCAGTTTCTAACCACTGTGAAAAGGGCTGCCAAAAACATTTTGGCACATACAGGTCCCTTTCCCTTTTTTAGTATTTCCTTGGGATATAAGCCCAGTAGTAGTACGGCTGGGTCAAAGGGTATGCACATTTTGATAATTCCAAATTGCTCTCCAGAATGGTTGGATTCTTTCACAACTCCACCAACAATGCATCAGTGTCCCAGTTTTCCCACAGCCCCTCCAACTTTCATCGTTATTTGTTCCTGTCATCTTAGCCAATCTGACAGGTGTGTAATGATATCTCAGAGTTGTCTTAATTTGCATTTCTTTGATCAATAGTGATTTCTCAAAGCCTTTCTGAAATCATCCTGTTGGTCATTTCTTACAGAACGATAATATTCCATTACATTCATATACCACAATTTGTTTAGCCATTCTCCAATTGATGGTCATCCACTCAGTTTCCAGTTTCTAGCCACTACAAAGAGGGTTGCTATAAACATTTTTGCACATACAGGTCCCTTTCCCTTCTTTAAGATTTCTTTGGAATATAAGCCTAATAGTAACACTGCTAGATCAAAAGGTATGCACAGTTTCATAACTTAATGAGTATAGTTCCAAATTGCTCTCCAGAATGGCTGGATGTATTCACTATTCCACCAACAATGTATCAGTGTCCCAGTCTTCCCACATCCCCTCTGACATTCTGCATTATCCTTCCCTGTCATTCTAGCCAATGTGACAAATGTATAGTGGTATCTCAGAGTTGTCTTAATTTGCATTTCTCTGATCAATAGTGATTTAGAGCACCTTTTCATATGACTAGAAATAGTTTCAATTTCTTCATCTAAAAATTGAGCATTTATCAATAGGAGAATGGTTTGATTTCTTATATATTAGAGTCAATTCTCTATATATTTTGGAAATGAGGCCTTGACTGTAAAAATGTTTTCCCAGTTTATTGTTTCCCTTCTAATCTTGTCTTCATTAGTTTTGTTTGTATAAAAGCTTTTCAATTTGAGTACAATCAAAATTTTCTATTTTGTGATCAATAATGACCTCTAGTTCTTCTTTGGTCACAAATTCCTTCTTCCTCCACAGGTCTGAGAGGTAAACTACCCTATGTTCTTCTACTTTATTTATAATCTCATTCTTTATGCCTAGATCATGAACTCATTTTGACCTTATCTTGGTGTACAGTGTTAAGTGTGGGTCAATGCCTAATTTCTGCCATACTAATTTCTAATTTTTCCAGTAGTTTTTGTTAAACGGTGAATTCTTATCCCCAAAACTGGGGTCTTTGGGTTTATCAAACACTAGATTATTAAAGTTATTGACTATTTTATTCTTTGAACCTAACCTATTCCACTGGTCAACTAGTCTATTTCTTAGCCAATACCAAATGCTTTTGGTAATTGCTACTTTATAATATAGTTTTAGATGTGGTACACTAGGCCACCTTCATTTGATTTTTGTTTTATTAGATCCCTTGAAAATCTTGACCTTTTGTTCTTCTAGATGAATTTTGTTGTTATTTTTTCTAGGTCATTAAAAGATTTTTGGGAGTCTGGTATCTAAATAAATAGATTAGTTTAGGTAGTATTGTTATATTTATTATATTTGCTCACCCTATCCAAGAGCACTTAATATTTTTCCAATTGGTTACTTCAGACTTTATTTGTGTGGAAAGTGTTTTGTAGTTTTGCTTATATAATTCCTGACTTTCCCTTGGCAGATAGATCCCCACATATTTTATACATTGGCAGTTACTTTAAATGAAATTTCTCTTTGTAACTCTAAATGTTGGATTCTGTTAGTGATATATAAGAATGCTGATGACTTATGTGGGTTTATTTTGTATCCTGCAACTTTGCTAAAGGTGTAGCTTATGTCTAATAGCTTTTTAGTAGAATCTCTGGGGTCCTTTAAGTATAGCATCATAACATCTGCAAAAAGTGATAATTTGGTTTCCTCATCACCTACTCTAATTCTTTTCATCTCTTTCTCAACTTTTACTGCCAAAGCTAGTATTTCTAATATGATATTGGATAGTAATCATGGTAGTGGGCAACCTTGTTTCATTACTGATCTTATTGGGAATGGGGCCAGTTTATCCCCATTACATATGATGCTTACTGATAGTTTTAAATAGATGCTACTGATTATTTTAAGGAAAAGTCTATTTATTCCTATACTTTCAAATGTTTTTGACAGGAATGGATGTTGGATTTTATCAAATGCTTTTTCTGCAACTATTGAGATGATCATATGGTTTTTGTTAATTTGGTTATTGATATAGTCAATTATGCTAATAGTTTTCCTAATACTGAACCAGCCCTGCATTCCTGGTATAAATCCTACTTGGTCACGGTGCATTATCTTGGGGATGATTTTCTGTAATCTTTTTCCTAATATTTTATTTAAGATTTTTACATCAACATTCATTAGGGAGATTGGTCTTTCTCTCTTTTCAACCTACCTGATTAGGTATTAGTACCATGTGTGTGTCATAAAATAAAATTTGGTAGGAGTCCTTCGTTCCCTAATTTTTTCAAATAGTTTATATAACATTAGAGTTAATTGTTCTTTAAATGTTTGGTAGAATTCTCATATAAATCCATCTGGTCCTGGGGATTTTTTCTTCGGGAGTTTATTAATAGCTTGTTCTATTTCTTTTTCTAAAATGGGACTATTTAAGCAATTTACTTCCTCCTCTGTTAATCTGGGGAGCCTAGTATTTTTGAAGGTAGTCATCCATTTCACTTAGGTTATCAAATTTATTGGCATAAAGTTGAGCAAAGTAACTCCTAATTATTGCTCTAATTTTCTCTTCATTGGTGGAAAGTTCTCCTTTTTCATTGTTAAGACTAACAATTTGATTTCCTCTTCTTTTTTTCTAATCAGATTTACCAAAGATTTATCTATATCTATTTTATTAGTTTTTTTCATAAAATCAACTCTTAGTTTTATTTATTAATTCAATAGGGTTTTTTTTTTTACTTTTTATTTTATCAATTCCTCCTTTTAATTTTAGAATTTCAAGTTTAGTATTTGATTGGGGGGTTTTAATTTGGTCTTTTTCTTGCTTTTTAAGTTGCAAACCCAAATCATTGATCTTCTCTTTATTTTATTCAAGTAATCCTCTAGAGATTTAAAATTTCCCCTTATTTCCACTTTGGCTGCATCCCACAAATTATGATATGTTCTCTCATTGTTGTCATTCACTTTGGTGAAATTATTAGCCTTGGAGAGACTTATATCAACTGATGCTGAGTATAATGAGCAGAACCAGGAGATCATTATACACTTCAATAATACTGTATGAGGATGTATTCTGATGGAAGTGGATATCTTCAACAAAGAGAAGATCTAATTCAGTTCCAATTGATCAATGATGGATAGAATCAGCTACACCCAGAGAAGGAACAATGGGAAATGAGTGTAAACTGTTTGCATTTTTTGTTTTTCTTCCTATGTTATTTTTACCTTCTGAATCCAATTCTTCCTTTGCAACAACAACAACAACAAAAATTCATTTCTGCACACATATATTATATCTAGGATATACTATAACATACTTAATATATATGGGAATGCCTGCCATCTAGGGGAGGGGTGTGGAGGGAAGGAGGGGAAAATTCAGAACAGAAAGGAGTACAAGGGATAATGTTGTAAAAACAAATTATGCATATGTACTGTCAAAAATGTTATAATTATAAAATTAATAAATAATAAAATATAAAAAAGAAATTATTAATTGTGTCTATGATTTGCTGTTTCATCCATTCATTCTTTAGGATAAGATTATTTCGTTTCCAATTATTTTTTGGTCTATTTACTACTAGCTTTTTGTTGAATGTAGTTTTTATTGCATTGTGATCTGAAAAGAATGCATTTTCTATTTTTACCTTTCTGCATTTAATGTTGAGGTCTTTATGTCCTAATATATGGTCATTTTTTGTATAGGTTCCATGAACTGGTGAGAAGAAAGTATATTCCTTTCTGTCTCTATTCAGCTTTCTCCATAGATCTATCATACCTAACTTTTCTTTCTTTTTTTTAAATAACTTTTTATTGAAAGCACATATGCATGGGTAATTTTTTTTACTACATTATCCCTATTACTCACTTCTGTTCTGACTTTTCCTTTCCTTCCCTCCACCCCCTTTCCTAGATGGCAGGCAGTCTTATACATGTTAAATATGTAATAGTATATTCTAGATACAATATATGTATGTAGAACTAAACAGTTCTCTTGTTGCACAGGAAGAATTGGATTCAGAAGGTAAAAATAACCTGAGAAGGAGAACAAAAATGCAAACAGTTCACACTCATTTCCCAGTGTTCCTTCTCTGGGTGTAGCTGATTCTGTCCATCATTGATCAATTGGAACTGAATTAGAGCTTCTCTTTGTTGAAGATATCCATTTCCATCAGAATACATCCTCATACAGTATTGTTGAAATGTGTAATCTCCTGGTTCTGCTCATTTCACTCAGCCTCAGTTGATGTAAGTCTTTCCAAGTCTCTCTATATGCTCCTGCTGGTCATTTGTTACAGAATAATAATATTCCATGACATTCACATACCACAGTTTACCCAACCATTCTCCAATTAATGGACATCCATTCATTTTCCAGTTTCTAGCCATTACAAAAAGTGCTGCCACAAACATTTTGGCACATACAGGTCCCTTTCCCTTCTTTAGTATATCTTTGGTATATAAGCCCAGTAGTAACACAGCTGGGTCAAAGAGTATGCAAAAGATTGATAACTTTTATTGCTCTCCATATTGGTTGGATTCGTTCACAACTCCATCAACAATGCATCAGTGTCCCAGTTTTCCCGCATCCCCACCAATATTCATCATTATTTTTTCCTGTCATCTTAGCCAATCTGACAGGTGTGTAGTGGTATCTTAGAGTTGTATTAATTTGTATTTCTCTGATCATCTGAGTGGAAATTGTTTTAATTTTATCATCTGAAAACTGTCTGTGCATATCCTTTGACCATTTATCAATTGGAGAATGGCTTGATTTCTTATAAATTAGAGTCAATTCTCTATATATTTGGAAATGAGGCCTTCATCAGAACTTTTGACTGTAAAAATGTTTTCCCAGTTTGTTGCTTCCCTTCTAATTCGTTTGCATTAGTTTTATTTGTACAAAGGCTTTTTAATTTGATATATTCAAAATTTTCTATTTTGTGATCAATAATGATCTCTAGTATATTAGACTTCAGAAAATCATTCCCAGGATAATACACTATGATCAAGTGGGATTTATACCAGGAATGCAGGGCTGGTTTACTATTAGGAAAACTATTAGTATAATTGACCATATTAATAATCAAATTAATAAAAACCATATGATCATCTCAATAGATGCAGAAAAAGCATTTGATAAAATCCAACATCCATTCCTACTAAAAACACTTGAGAGTATAAGAATAAATGGACTATTCCTTAAAATAATAACGAGCATATGTTTAAAGCAGTCAGTAAACATCATATGTAATGGCGATAAACTAGAACCTTTCCCTATAAGATCAGGAGTGAAACAAGGTTGCCCACTATCACCATTACTATTCAATATAGTACTAGAAATGCTAGCCTTGGCAATAAGAGCCAAGAAAGACATTCAAGGAATTAAAGTAGCAAATGAGGAAATCAAACTATCACTCTTTGCAGATAACATGATGGTATAATTAGAGAACCTCAAAGACTCTGCTAGAAAGCTATTAGAAATAATTCAGAACTTTAGCAAAGTTGCAGGATACAAAATAAATCCACATAAATCCTCAGCATATTTATACATTAACAACACAATCCAACAGCAAGAGATACAAAGAGAAATTCCATTCAAAATAACGATCGATAGTATAAAATATTTGGGAATATATCTACCAAAGGAAAGTCAGGAATTATATGAGCAAAATTACAAAACACTTGCCACAAAAATAAAGTCAGATTTAAATAATTGGAAAGACATTCAGTGCTCTTGTTTAGGCCGAGCGAATATAATTAAGATGACAATACTCCCTAAACTAATCTATTATTTAGCACTATACCAATCAGACTCCCAAGAAACTATTTTAATGGCCTAGAAAAAATAACAACAGAATTCATATGGAACAACAAAAGGTCGAGAATTTCAAGGGAAGTAATGAAAAAAAATTAAATGAAGATGGTCTAGTTGTACCTGATCTAGATCTATATTATAAAGCAACAGTCACCAAAACCATTTGGTATTGGCTAAGAAATAGACTAGTTGATCAGTGGAATAGGTTAGGTTCACAGGGCAAGATAGTGAATAAAAATAGCAATCTAGTGTGTGACAAACCCAAAGATCCCAACTTTGGGGATAAGAATTCATTATTTGACAAAAACTGCTGGGGAAACTGGAAATTAATATGGCAGAAACTAGGCATGGACCCACATTTAATACCACATACTAAGATAAGATCAAAATGGGTCCAAGATTTAAGCATAATGAACAAAATCATAAATAAATTAGAAGAACATAGGATAGATTGCCTCTCAGACTTGTGGAGGAGGAAGGAATTTGTGTCCAAAGGAGAACTAGAGACCATTATTGATCACAAAATAGAAAATTTTGATTACATCAAATTAAAAAGTTTCTGCACAAACAAAACTAATGCAAACTAGATTAGAAGGGAAGTAACAAATTGGGAAAACATTTTTACAGGTAAAAGTTCTGATAAATGCCTCATCTCCAAAATATACAGAAAATTGAGTTTAATTTATAAGAAATCAAGCCATTCTCCAATTGATAAATGGTCAAAGGATATGAACAGACAATTTTCAGATGATGAAATTAAAACTATTTCCACTCATATGAAAGAGTGTTCCAAATCACTGTTGATCAGAGATATCATTACACACCTGTCAGATGGGCTAAGATGACAGGAACAAATAATGATGAATGTTGGAGGGGCTGTGGGAAAACTGGGACACTGATGCATTGTTGGTGGAGTTGTGAAAGAATCCAACCATTCTGTTGAGCAATCTGGAATTATGCCCAAAAAGTTATCAAAATGTGCATACCCTTTGACCCAGCAGTAATACTACTGGGCTTATATCCCAAGGAAATACTAAAGAAGGGAAAGGGACCTGTATGTGCCAAAATGTTTGTGGTAGCCCTTTTTGTAGTGGCTAGAAACTGGAAAATGAATGGATGTCCATCAATTGGAGAATGGTTGGGTAAATTATGGTATATGAATGTTATGGAATATTATTGTTCTGTAAGAAATGACCAACAGGAGGAATACAGAGAGGCTTGGAGAGACTTACATCAACTGATACTGAGTGAAACGAGCAGAACTAGGGGATCATTATACACTTCAACAATGATACTGTATGAGGATGTATTCTGATGGAAGTGGATATCTTCAACATAGAGAAGAGCTAATCCAATTCCAATTGATCAATGATGGACAGAATCAGCTACATCCAGAAAAGGAATACTGGGAAATGAGTGTAAACTGTGAGCATTTTTTTGTTTGTTTGTTTTTCTTCCTAGATTATTTTTACCTTCCGAATACAATTTTTCCTTTGCAACAACAACAACAAAATTCGATTCTACACATATATATTGTACCTAGGATATACTATAAGATATTTAATATGTATGGGAATGCCTGCCATCTAGGGGAGGGGGTGGAGGGAAGGAGGGGAAAGATTCAGAACAGAAGGGAGTACGAGGGATAATATTGTAAAAAAAAAATTACCTATACATATGTATTGTCAAAAAAATGTTATAATTATAAAAATTAATTTTAAAAAATGATCTCTAGTTCTTCTTTGGTCACAAATTGCTTCTTCCTCCACAAGTCTGAGAGGTAAACTATCTTTGTTCCTCTAATTTATTTATAATACCATTCTTTATGCCTAAATCATGGACCCCTTTTGATCTTATCTTGGTGTATGGTGTTAAGTGTTGGTCCATGCCTAGTTTCTGCCATACTAATTTCCAGTTTTCCCAGCAGTTTTTGTCAAACAATGAATTCTTATCCCCAAAGTTGGGATTTTTGGGTTTGTCACAAACTAGATTGCTGTAGTTATTGACTATTTTGCCTTTTAGAATATCAGATTCTAGGCCCTTCGATCCTTTAATGTGGAAGCAGCTAGATTCTGAATGATCCTTATTGTGGCTCCTCAGTATTTAAATTTTTTTTTTTTTTTTTTTACTGGCTGCTTGTAATATTTTTTCCTTAGTCTGATAGTTCTGAAATTTAGCCACAATATTCCTTGGACTCTCTCTCTCTCTCTCTCTCTCTCTCTCTATATATATATATATATATATCTCTTTCTCTCTCTCTCTCTCTCTCTCTCTCTCTCTCTCTCTTTCTCTCTCTCTCTCTTTCTCTCTCTCTTTCTCTCTTTCTCTCTCTCTCTCTCTCTCTCTCTCTCTCTTTTTTTCTTTTAAGGATCTCTTTCAGAAGATGTTCAATAAATTCTTTCAATGCCTATTTTATCTTTTGATTCTATTACCTGTGGGCAATTCTGTTTGATAATTTCCTATAAAATAGTGTCTAGGGGCTTTTGTTCATCATAATTTTCAGGAAGTCCAATAATTTTCAGATTATCTCTCCTAGATCTATTTTCTAGGTCTGTTGTTTTTCCAATTATATAACTTTTTTTCTATTTTTTCATATTTTGGGTTTTTGCTTGACTGATTCTTGATGTCTCAATAAATCATTCATTTCTATTTTTCAGTTCTGATTTTTAATGAGTTATTTTCTTCATTAGCTTTTTTTTAAACTTCTTTTTGTATATGTCCAATTGAGTTTTTAAATGAATTGCTTTGCTCTATGGAATTTTTTTTTACTAAGTTATTTTCTTTTCCAATTCACAAATCCTACTTTTCTGGGAGTTCTTTATCTTTTCAAATTCACAAATTCTGTTTCCCTGTACTCTCTGGGAGTTTTTTTTTTACCTTTTCCAGTTCACATTTCAGGAAGTTATTTTCTTTTTCCACTTTATCAAATTTTTCTTTAAGTGAATTATATGCCTTTTCTGTACTCTCTTGCAGAGCTTCTCTTTCCTGTCCCCATTTTTCTTCTAGCTCTCTTTTAAGATTTTTTTTATAGTTTCTTCTAGGAGAGTCTTGTGTGATGGGCTCCAGATTACATCCTCCTTTGGGGTTTTGACTGGAGACTGCTGTTAATCTTCTCAGGGTTGAAAACCTGCTTGCTCTCTTTCTGCATAGAAGCTATCAATGGTTAGCATATGCTTGGCTTTTTTACTCATTTTTTTTAAAGCCCTTATGGTCTGCCTTCAGGGCAAGGAGATTATTAGCTTCCTCTGCAGAATAGGGATAGATATATGGACAGTACCTCACTGTGCTAGCCTCTAGTTCTGCCTCCTTGCCCATGCTGGTCTGCTCCCATGGATCAGGATAAACCTTTTCTGAGGGTCTTCCAGATTATCTTTGGCTGGTAATCTGTTGTACTCCCAATATTCATGGTTTTCACCAGTCAAGTACTATTTCTGAGGCTGAATTTGGTAATTAGTAGTGAGGATAGAAGGGAAGCTTAGAATTACACATGTGTCTTCTCTTCCTTCTTGGCTCTGCCCCCCCAAAATCTATGTGTTTTTAAAACAATTTTTAAAATGTAAAATGTTTACATCCCCAAATAAGAAGATAATATGTGTAACTCTTGAAAACTGTATCTCTGTCGGGATATACTTAAAGAGTGTGAGTATAAATTGACTTTAATGTGATGATAGAAAAAGAAATTAGAGTGGAAAGGGATTGTACTTGGAGAATAGGAAAAAGGAGATAAAATGGGGTAAATTACATCCCATAAAGAGGCACAAAAGACTTATTGTAGTTGAAGGAGAGAATGGAGGGGTGTGAGCATTGTCTGAAACTTAATCTTATCAGATTTAGCTTAAAGAGGGGATTTCATACATACTTAGTTTGCTATAGAAATTTATCTCATGGAAATAGGAGGGGAAAGAGAAAAGGAGGACAGCTTAAGGGAGGTGATGGTCAGAAACAATGGAAAGGGTGCAAGGAGAAAGAAGTATAACTTGAAAAAAATGGAATGGCAGTAAATAGAGAGTTAGTAATTTTAACTGAATGTGAAAGGGATAAACTCTCCTGTAAAAGGGAAGCAGATAGCAAAGTGGATTGAAAACTACAACTCAAAATATGTTGTTTACAAGAAGCACATTTGAAATAGAAAGTTACATATAAAGGAAAGGTAAAAGACTGGAGCAAAATTTATTGTGCTTCAGCTGAAATAAAAAAAAAAAAAAGCAGGGGTAGAGATCCTAATCTAAAATATATCAAAAGCAAAAATAGATCTAATTCAAAGAGACAAAGAAACAAATTACATATTAATAAAAAGTACCTTAGACAGTGAAGTAATATCAATACTAAACATATATGTACCAAATGGTATACCCTATATCAAGATAAGGTCAAAATGGGTTCATGATTTAGACATAAAGAGTGATATGATAAGCAAATTAGAAGAACACAGGATAATCTACCTCTGAGATCCTTGGAAAAGGAAGGAATTTGTGGCCAAAGAACTAGAGTACATTATGGAATGCAAAATGAATAAATTTTATTATATTAAATTAAAATGTTTTTGTGCAAATAAACCAATACAGCCAAGATCATAAAGGAAACAGAAAACGGGGAGGCGGGGTGGTGGAATTTTATACCCAGTGTTTCTGATAAAGGCCTCATTTCTAAAATATAAAGAAAAATGACTCAACTTTATGAGGATATAAACCTTTCTCCAATTGATAAATGATCAAAGGATATAAACAGACAATATCAAATGAAGAAATAAAACCACTTCTAATCATATGAAAAAATGCTCTAAATCACTATTGATTAGAGAAATGCAAATTAAGACAACTCTGAGTATCACTTCACACTTCTCAGATTGGTGAGGATAAAGAAAATGATAAATGTTGGAGGAAAAGTGGGAAAACTGGGACACTAACATTGTTGATGAAGTTGTGAAAGGATCCAACCATTCTGGAAAGGAATTTGGAACTATATCCACAAGGCTATAAAATTGTGCATAGTCCTTGATCCTTCTGTGTCACTACTGGGTCTGTATACCAAATAGATCATAAAAAAGGGAAAAGGACCCATATATGCAAAAATGTTTGGAGTAGTCTTTTTTGAAGTGGCAAGGAACTGGACAGTGAGTCAATGCTCATCAGTTGGGGAATAGTTGAAGTAATTATAGAATATGAATGTAATGGGATATTATTGTTCCATAAATAATGATGAATAGACTGAGTTCAGAAAATCCTGAAAAGACTTACATTAACTGATATTAGATAAAGTGAATAGAACCAAGAAAATATTGTACACAGCAACAACAAGATTATATGATGATCAATTGTGATGAATTTTGCTCTTCAAAAATGAGATGACTCAAAATAATTCCAATAGACTTGTGATAGAAGAGGTCATCTTCATACAGAGAGAACTTTGGAGACTGAATGTGGACAAAAGCATAGTATTTTCACTTTTTTGTTGTTATTTATTTACTTGGTTTCATTCTCTTTTGAGCCAATTTTTCTCATGCAGAATGACAAATGTGAAAATATGTTTAGAAAAATTCAACATATTTAATCTATATTGAATTGCTTGCTCTCTCCCAGGGGGGAGGGGAGGAAGAGAAGAGAAAGGATGAAAATTTTGTAACACAAGGTTTTGCAATGGTAAATGTTAAAATAAAATGGTAAATTGTTATTTGCATGCATTTTGAAAATTAAAAAGATATTATAAAAATTAATTAATGAGATATTATAGTATTAAAAATGTAACTACAAAAAGGTGAAAGAAGCTGAAAGGATTACAAATGTTAAAAATGGGGTTTTTTAAAATGGGTATGATGAAAATGTAATGAAATCTTTGAAAAGTCCTAGAAAATCTATTAGGAGTAATATGTGAACCAAGGAAAAAGCATTAATCTTGACTTTTTTTTTTTTTAAAATCAGCTTGATAAAATACTTTTCCTTCCACTTTGGCCTTACACAACTAGAAATTATTTTTCTTTTAAGAAGCTTCACATTCCAAGATTATGGCAACTTGAATAGTGACTCATGTTTCATATTTCTATTTCATATGGTTTATACTTCAGCTAAGGCCATGTTTTACATGAAAATTGAATGATTTATTTTACCTTTTTTTCTTTTAGTAGGTTGGCTCATAGATTGGAAAGAGCAGCTAAATGTTTTTAGGATTGTTGACCTCCAAGAATATAATACACTTCTACAGACTGAGTCAACCTCTTTAACCATTTAGTCCTCTAGCAGCTGCAAATGTGTACTTACTTATCCAGATTATGTGCTTCTATTTTTTTATCTAACATTTTAATTAAATGAGTATATTTAAGTTCAACCCCACAAATGCTATCTCACATCTTATCCCTTAAGGAAAAAGCTCCTTGAAATCTTCCTAGAGTAGAAAATTTACAATTATTTGCTATTTATTTGCAGCTTAATACATTTCATCTATCTCAAAATAGATTAACATCAGTCCATCATCTCACTATCAGATATTCTAATTAGGGATTTCTACCAAGCATGGCTAGTTCTCTGTCTCAGTTACATTTTGGTATGCATTTTCTATTTTCCAAACTTCTGTTGATAATAACTTCAAAAATTTTCAATCTACCAAGATGCTTTGATAAGACTAGGCTTTACTTTCCAAGATCTTGGTGGATCTTGAGAAATGTCTCCCATCCTCACCCTCTTGTGATAAAGTATCTGAAAATAAAATAATTATAATTACATAAATTTGGAGATTAGAATCTAAGTTGTCTAAATTGACCAATGCCAAGTTGGTATACTGTGTGGGAATACTTCCTATCTAACCCAAAGACATCAAAGCAGTCAAGATACAGGTAATGAGTTTTATGGTTGGTTGACTTCTGTATACTTGTAAAAAGCCTTTAAACTGTTTTTCTCAAGGATTATCTCTTTTTCATCCCCAATGCAAGAGTTTACCAAATATAGAGAACAAAGAAGGAGAACAGAGATTATTCCAAGTGTATGCCTTCAATTTGAATCCCAGCAAGCAAAAAAAAAAAAATATTGAATTTGTAGAAATTTATTTAAATACTTAAGAGATCATTTTAAAGGAATAAAGGAGACTTTATCTTCATAAAATAGACCAGAGTCTATTAGAATTCTGTCATTTTAACCAAATCCTTGGTCATTTAAAGGATGTCAATTCCCTAAAATACTTCTTAAGGACTATGAAAATTTGATGTTTTACATGAAGCCACCACCTTTTTTTTTTTTTTTTTTAATTTTTATTTTAAGGAGAGCTCATATTGGATGATCTTTAAAAGTTTCTTAATTTTCTATAGATCATGCAGAAAATATGTTAACAGAGTAGATTAAATAATAATATTTAGAACACAATATATTTTACAAAAAACTACAACATATTAAGTGACTGTTATGTGTAGAATACTAAGCCAGGTGCTAGAGATGACACACAGTTTAGATAAGACTGTCCATACTGTCAAGGAACTTAGTAATGAGTAACACACCAACATAGCAAAATATACAATATTATATGAGACTGTATGGATATAGAACTTATCTTGGAACTAGCAAGACATGAATGAAAATTCTTCTCACATTACAACTATGTGACCATGGGTATATCACTTAAACTTTTAGTGCCCAGAGGATTATTTGAGACTTTAAATTAGCAATGTTCCTCATAAACTTACAAAAAGAGTTTCCATATTATATGTTTCCTAAACAGATAATATCACAGGACCAAAACAAAAAAATAATACTCTAACTGAATTCAAAAATAACATTCTAAACACAAAGAAAAGTTAGGTTAGTCATTCTAACAAACAAACAGAAAACTGAATTAAGAAGATCAACATCTCTTTTAGGGAGGCTACTAGAATTTGATATAAAGGTAACTTCAAGATCTCAGCCAAACTAAAGGTCTTCAGAGTGAAAAGTTTTCATCTCCTTAGAGCTCTAGGAACCAAACCTTTTTTTTTTTCCTTCTCTTCCTTAGCAGCTAATACAGAATTTTTGTTTGTTTGTTTGCCTTAGTGAAGGTCTGTTAAATGAAACTTTTGGATTGAATCTGAAGTCTCTATCTTTTTCAGGAGTTTCATCAATGCTACTTGTATATTTTACTAAATACAAAATAGCAGGATGAAATTATTTAATAGAAATTAAGTCCAAGAAATATCAAACTACAATTACCAAACAAGTGTTCTTTTTGCCAACAAAACTCTCATCTGGGTAAATTTTTAGATTAAGAAAAATATGTAATGTCAAGCATCATGTTAAATCTATGGATATATAGGGGAAAAGTCTGTACTGTAGTTCTGTTGTCTCCAACCCAACAAGTATTTCGGAGACCCTGTTATAGAAATGGGCCCTTCACAAAAAAATGAGGGACAAATTTCCTATGTATTTAGTATAGAAAGGAATTTTATTGGTTCTTCCACTAAACTTTTTTCAGCAACCCTCTTTCCTCTTCCCCTTTCCTCATTCCTTCCCCACCTACCCTATGCACACATGTTAATCACATCAAGTAGTTCATCTCTAAAAACAAAGGACAACAAGATGAGGAAATGCTTATGTGAAGCCAAAGGAAAGTTGAATTTTTTTTAGAGGTCAGCATTTTGTTAAAAATTGAATATTGTTGCCAGATCCTAATTTAGGTGCTTAGCAATTGTAATTCTGCATGAAAATTGGTAATAAAATTTATGCTTCTACCAGCTTCTATACCAGACAATCAAATATGATACAGTCATAGAGCATATTACTTTATAATTTTACTCTTGCCAACTCCAAATTGAAAAAGTATATTTCTCATCTTTTAAGTGGAACACTATTCCATTTTTCCAGATGTTGGTATTTCAGGAAATATTAAAGATCTCTTGTTGAAATTTTTAGAAGTGATCGCTTTATTGTACATTTTACACTGCTAGTCAAGCTGTCATCACTACCTATGTATTTCTATAACTACCTACATATGCCCGATTTCTTGAGGAGAGAAATTCAGTGATGTTAGCTTGCCTGAAGTTTCACATAAGTTTAGATTTTTATATGACAAGTCAAAGCCGCCA
This sequence comes from Sminthopsis crassicaudata, assembly GCF_048593235.1. Classification (NCBI taxonomy): domain Eukaryota; kingdom Metazoa; phylum Chordata; class Mammalia; order Dasyuromorphia; family Dasyuridae; genus Sminthopsis; species Sminthopsis crassicaudata. The sequence continues at coordinate 380,241,760 of NC_133617.1, read as the reverse complement.
AAAATGGAAAGCATGGAAATTCTCTCTTGAAACTCAAACCCCACATAAAATAGCACCTTTAATGGAATTAACTTTTACCCACCATATGCACTTCACCATTCTTTAGGCACCCTTTTCGGCAGTACACACTACTAACAGACATGCAATCATGGTAAGAATGTTACTAGATAAATTTAGCCTGGGAACAAGGAAAATATGATCTAATAGAGGTAACCCCAAATAAATTGAAGGTATTAAATGATGTGGAAATAGGGAGACTTCTTGCCACAGATTCCTTCTCTAAGTAGAGGCCTTGACAGAATACATTCTGGTTCATATTTCTAATGAAAATGTGAAACAGAAATCTACTTTTCCATCCCAACTGGGTTTCTTCCAAACATGCTGCCTTTTCCCTAATGAGTTGGAATTGTGTGCACCATTAAAACAGCACAATACATCCTGAAATGCTGACATTTCATTTTTAATTGAAATCAAACAGAAACTATTCCACTGGGGAGTATGAGAGTAAACCAGACTTTTGATAGAAATTAATAGGAGAGAGACGGAAATACTTTTCTCCCTCATAAAGTACTCCACTGTGGAAAACTGGCAGCCCTTCTGCCTGATACTGAGATTATCTTGGGATTACATGTTGTGAAAAGAATACATCCTTTGGGGGTGGAGGGAGAAATAATCTGAATGAACATTTTAAAGAAAAATGAAAAAAGTCTTCTGCTTTCTTCTTGAAAACTACATAAACACAGAGTATAAGGAAAACCTGTTGAATTTCTTACACAAGGCAAAGGAGGCTAAAGACTAGGGAGTTTCACATGACAAACTGATTCATCAATACAAAAATCTACAGAAAATTCACGAGTGTACTTTCTCCAAAAAAAAAAAACAAACAAAAAAAAACTATATACTTAGACCTAGATGACTAAGAATGCAATGTTCATTGGGGTGAGATAAGCTGCTAATTAATGATATGTTAATGATTTCCATGGACCATGATTATTCATATTAAACTTACCCCCACTCATGAATACTAATCATTTCCAAATCAAGTCTCAAACTGAATACTTAAAATTTCATCACAAACTTTTATTTTGAATTCCAATTCTTTCTCTGTTCTCTATACTTTTGTCAAGAACAACACAACCAACCCTTAGTTTCCCAATCTTCTTAAATTTTTTGGTCTTTTTATAAAGTTATGCATCCATTCATTCCTGGAGACACCTAAGTAGAACAGTGATAGAGTGTCAGACTTGGAGGCAGAAAGATCTGAACTCCAATCCAACCTCAGACACAAGCTGTGTGAGTGACTCTAGACAAGTCACTTAACAATGTTTTCCTCAATTCCTCATTTATAAAATGAGATATAAAAGAAAATGACAAACCATTCCAGTATCTTTCCCAAGAAAACTTGAAATAACATCATGACGACCTGAACATGATGAAGATAGCTGAACAACAAAATTCATCCATTATCAATTTATTGAATATTTTGCAATATTTTTGCAACTGTTTTTCCAAGTACTAAAGAATAATTGACTGACTGAATCCCTAGACTGGTTAGAACCTATAACTTCACTTCACACACACTAAAATGGATCAAAGCAATTCCAAGAAAGGCTTAGACTTAAAGTTAGATTGACAACTCTTTCTAAATATGTGTAACTTCTTTGACTTTCTAGCAATCTCTGCTTTGGGGAAAGAAAGATACTACTAGAAAGTTGGTCTGCCAGAGCTGAGCTCCACTAGCAAGAACTATCCAAGTCAACTAAAAAAATTATAAAACAAGTCTCCCCCAAACAACTTATTTTACAATAAATGAGGACAGATTAATATACATTTATTAACAAAAGAATTCATCCTTCTAAGTCTATCTGAAAACTATGCTCATGAAAGATTCACCTTATTAGAATATTTTCATGTGTTCTTTGGATCATTCTAATTTTTAAAAAAGATATTGGGGTCACAAGTGTGCCACAGTTTTCTTGCTGAAAGAAAATTTCTCATTTTATTAGTTTTAGGAGGGTTTTCCCCCCAAAGCATCTTTCCCATATAATGAAGGAAATTGCAATATGTTCCAATGAGATGTTTAAAATTTCACTCATAAGTTCTTAAAATCTCTCTCATTCAAACTGTCCCAGCTTGACAGCCCTGCAATAACCATTAAATATTAAAATAACATTAAAGAGCAAATGCTCAGCTCATGGATTTAGTTGCAAAATTCCTATTCACACTAATGGGAATCACACAGATAAATCCCCATGCACAGCACTGAAAATTTACCCCCAAGGATCAGACAGAGCTCAGAATGTGATCAATCCATTAAAAAAAAAAAAAAAAAAAAAAAAAAAAAAAAAGTTGATCCAGTACCAAATAAGAGTCATTAGTATTCATTGAATTCCAAATACATATGATCATCTTAGATAACCAGATTGTGTAAGATTTAACAGCATATAATTTTGCATTACTGTAAAATCAATTTGTGATGTAAGAAAAATCCAAATACCAAACATAACTACATAATTCAGATTTTTGAAGGCATCTATGCAATTAGAAAATAATGTTTCATTTATGAAGACTTGATAGAGAAAAGATCAATTTTTTTGCTTTTCTAAAGACCGCATCACCATAGTATTTACATTTTTGTGTACCTGATATTTCCCTGGTAGAATGTAAATCCACTAGGGACCATTTGTATCTGTAACTATAGTACACTCCATAAAACACCTTGCACATGATAGCTATTTACATCTGGTGTGAGGTCTGCCAAGCCCTTTATAAAGATGTTTTCTACCTTTGGTGTCCATCTGATCCATTTAATTCACCTGTGATTCCAAGAAGTTGTAGCATGCACAGTGGCCAAACACAAGTATACCCTTCAGGCAAATGGGCTAAACCAGGTTGAGAGTAACCAAAGTGGTCTCACATCCTATAGTAAGTTTACATCCAAACATGTAAAGACTTCTCCTGGTAGAATGGACAGATGAGAAAATTTTACTCCAATGGCCATGAAGACAGGTAAAGCAGGTGTTGTGGAACACTTAAAACTTGGTTAGACATCAAAGAAACCAAGGTCATCTACTACATCTTGAATTATCACCAGCCATCATGACTCTGTTTTGAAACTAGACAGTGGTGGTTCTAGAAGAGTGAGGCTAGTGACTGTGCAACATTGCTTCACTTAAATCCAATTTATACATGAATTAAAACCATATGATTTGATTTAACCATTTCTACTCTCAAAGCCCTGTGATGATGGCTGAGTGATGTTAAATACTGGGAGTCAGAGTTACAAACCTGCACACAGGCAGCTCAGGCCATAGGTTTGACTTCTCACTGGAAGCAGCAATGGGATTTGTCAGTCCCATGGGTTGCTGAGCAGCCTTTTAAGGATTGTATTGCTCACTCCATAAATGAGGAAGGGGCTAGAAAAGGTACTCAAAAATTGTCTGTTTACTTATCCCTGGGCTAAAGAGATCACAATCTGTGGTCAAGACACCAAAAAAAATGTACACAAATATCTGAAAAGTTGATTCCCCTTACCATTGGTCCATATGCACACTTAGAGACAACACAAAATCCAACTTTGTTGAATTTAGTTAAATTGATCATTAATAAGGACTTAGCAACTGATATTGATATTTACTGTAGGAAGTAAAGAACTGTTCAAATCCTTTCTTTGATATTTCAATGAACTTGTGGTCTCATCAATGAGGATGCATTGATGTAGGTACTTCCAGGGAAAGATCAGATTCTGATTGTCCTTACCATGTTATATATGACTCTTGTCCAGACACGCTACTAAATCTACTACAGGGAAAGAGGTGGGGTCTTTCTCTAGCTCACTTGGCATGTGTTTATGAAACATGTGGCCTATCCATTATTTTATCCCTCCTTCTCATCTGTGACTGGCTCATTTGCTTTTTTGAGTAAACATTTTTATGATGATTTTTTTTGATACAAACTTCTTCTGAGTGATTTTTTAAATGTGTTATAAGTTTGTAATTCATTTCTCTGCTATCCTATGAATGACCCCACCAAATCCACATTTTTGAAGACTGGTATTTTATGATGTGTCATAAAAGCATCACCAGGAAAATATGATGAGATCTAAATTAATTCATGATTTAGACATAAGGAATGATATTATAAGCAAATTACAAGAACATAGGATAGTTTACCTCTGAGATCTGTGGAGAAGGAAGGAATTTGTGTCCAAAGAAGAACTGTAACCCATAATTTGAACACCAGATAGATAATTGTGATGATATTAAGTTTAAAAGTTTTTATACAAACAAAACTAATGCAGACAAGATCAGAAGGGAAACGATAAATTTGGAAATAATTTTTACATTTAAGGATTCCAATAAAGGTCTCATTTCTAATATATATAGAGAATTGACTCAAATTTATAAGAATTCAAGCCATTCTCCAATTGATAATTGTTCAAAGGATATGAACAGACAATTTTCAGATGAAAAAATTAAAACTTTCTAATCAGATGAGAAGTTACTCTAAATCACTATTGATCAGAGAAATGCAAATTAAGACAGTTCTGGGATACCACTACACACTTCTCAGATTGGCTAAGATGACAGGAAAAGACAAAGATGAATGTTGGAGGGAATGTGGGAAAACTGGGACACTAATACATTGTTGGTGGAATTGTGAAAAGATCCAACCATTCTGGAGAGCAATTTGGAATTATGTCCAAAAAGTTATCAAACTGTGCATACTCTCTGACCGTGCAGTGTTTATACTGGGCTTATAGCCTAAAGAGATCATAAAGAAGGGAAAGAGAGCCACATGTGCAAAAATGTTTGTAGCAGCCCTTTTTTGTAGGGGAAAGAAACTGGAAACTGAGTGGATGTCCATCAATTGAAGAATGGCTGAATAAGTTATGGTATATGAATGTTACAGAATATTATTGCTCTATAAGAAAACGATCAGGAGGATGATTTTAGAGAGTCCTGGAGAGACTTACATGAACTGATGCTAAATGAAATGAGCAGAACCAGGAGATCATTGTATACAGAAATATCAATATTATGATGATCAATTCTGATAAACATGACTCTTACCAACAATCAGATGATTGATACCAGTTTCCAATGATCTTGTGATGAAGAGAGCCATCTACACCAAGAGAAAGGACTATGGGAATTAAATGTGGATCACAACATAACATTCTCACTCTTTTTGTTATTGTTCACTTGCATTTTTTTCTTTTTTTTCTTATAGCTTTTTATTTACAAGATATATGCATTGGTAATTTTTCAGCATTGACAATTGCAAAACCAACTTTTCCCCTCCTTCCCCCCACCTCTTCCCCCAGATGTCAGGTTGACCAATACATGTTAAATATGTTAAAGTATAAGTTAAATAGAATATATGTATAGATATCCAAAAATTGTTTTGCTGGACAAAAAGAATCGGACTTTGAAATAGTGTACAATTAGCCTGTGAAGGAAATCAAAAATGCAGGTGGACTAAAATAGAGGGATTGGGAATTCTATGTAATGGTTCATAGTCATCTATCAGAGTTCTTTCCCTGGGTATGGGTGGTTCAGTTCATTACTGCTCTATTGGAACTGATTTGGTTCATCTCATTGTTGAAGAGGGCCACATCCATTGGAATTGATCATCATATAGTATTGTTGTTGAAGTATATAATGATTTCACTCAGCATCGGTTCATGTAAGTATCTCCAGGCTGCTGGTCATTTCTTACAGAACAATAATATCCCATAATATTCATATTCCACAATTTATTCAGCCATTGTCCAATTGATGGGCATCTACTCAGTTTCCAGTTTCTGGCCACTACAAAGAGGGCTGCTACAAACATTCTGGCACATACAGGTCCCTTTCCCTTCTTTAAAATCTCTGGGATATAAACCCAGTAGTAATACTCCTGGATCAAAGGGTATGCACAATTTGATAACTTTTTGACCCTAGTTCCAAATCATTCTCCAGAATGGCTGGATGTATTCACAATTCCACCAACAATGTATCGGTGTCCCAGTTTTCCCACATACCCTCCAACATTCTGCATTATCTTTCCCTGTCATTTTAGCCAATCTGACAGGTGTGTAGTGGTATCTCAGAGTTGTCTTAATTTGCATTTCTCTGATTAATAATGACTTGGAACACCTTTTCATATGGCTAAAAATAGTTTCAATTTCTTCATCTGAGTATTGTCTGTTCATATCCTTTGACCATTTATCTGCATTTTGTTTTCTTACTCATTTACTTTCTTTTTTTAATCTGATTTTTCTTGTGCAGCAAGAGAATATGTTTATACATATTGGATTTAACATATATTTTAATATGTTCAACATATACTGGATTGCTTGCCATCTAGGGGAGAGAATGGGAGAATGGGGAGAAGGAGGAGAAAATCTGTAACACAAGGATATGAAGGGGTCAATGTTGTCAAATTATCCATGCATATGTTTTCAAAATAAAAAGATTTATTTAAGAGAGAGACAGAGACAGAGAGAGACGGAGAGAGAGACGGAGAGAGAGAGAGAGAGAGAGAGAGAGAGAGAGAGAGAGAGAGAGAGAGAGAGAGAGAGAGAGAAGGTTTGGTAATTCCAAAGACAGACTAGTTTGGTATCCTACTTTTCTATTGTGCTTAAATTCTCTAAAAACTAATAATAATAATAACAACAATTTTAATTTATATATAATTTTTAATTTTTCAAAGAATTCTTCCAGCTTTTTTTCATTTTTAAACATTGGTTTCACATAAATTGACTCTAATAGAAACATCTTTTGTGGGTTTTATTTTAAGGACCCAAACCTATAAGCTAGGATGGGATAGGATTTTTCCTTTTGATAAAGAGATGAGTCATCTCAAAACTTGGCATGATATCCCCAGAATTAATTGGGATTAGTATACAACACAAGCATTCTATGTTTCCCAAATAAGCTCATCAGTACTACTTCTCATGGCTAGTACCATAAATGCTTGTAAGAGTAGGGTAGGTACTGTGGAATAAAAGATGTGAAGCCTGTTCAATGTCCTGGGTTTCAATCATTGCCTGAAAGAATCTATTCTATGGCTTCTCCAGAGCTTTAGAAATTAAACCCCAATCAGACCTCCCATCACACTTCTTCAACTTCAAATTTCTACTGTCTGATTCCTAACAGGACTTCTCCCACTAACAGATAGCCTATGGCTATTTGTTATAAATTAGATCATCCAGGACATAGCATCACACATTCCATGAAATTGGACTTTGAACAGCTTAAATATCTTTTTCAGCAAACTTCGTTTGAACCACTTCCACTGCCTTGACTCAATAATTAGCATATGTACCAAATTAGGATTGCTCTTAATACTCATCTTCTTCATTCCTCTTCACAAGATACTAAAAGGAACTAGAGAAAGTCATGAAACTATACTTAATAGGTCCATTACAAATATGTAACTTCAAATGATCTTTATTTCAATGGGGCAATTGTTTTTTATCTCCCTAATCGATTCACTCTACTACTCACCACATCTGCTCTTCCAAATTTTTCATTCCCTCATCAAGGGAGACCCTTTCAACTGAAGATTATACTTTAAGCAGACTTCACCAAATAAATTAAGACCATTCACTGCCTGTTTTATTTCACAACACTCAAACTATTCCCTAATTATCTTTTTCTTTATTCTATCTTATATGATTATATGGCAAATATGATATATTTTCCAAGGCAAGATTCTCAACATGCACCTGTGAGCCCATACCCTTTTGGTTTTTTTTCCAATATATTGTACTCATTTTCATCACTGCTCTCATTAATTTTCAATTTCTTTCTTTCTCCCTCTCAACATGTTCATGGTTTCCCTATCCTTAAAAAATTCTTTGAGTGATATAACCATCCTCACTAGTTACCATCATATATCTCTTCTCTCTTTTCCAATTCATCTACCTGAGAAAATCTTGTACACTACTTCTACTTTCTCTCTCTCTCTTCTCTCTCTCTCTCTCTCTCTCTCTCTCTCTCTCTCTCTCTCTCTCTCTCTCTCTCTCTCTCTCTCTCTCTCTCCTTATCCCTCCCCTCTCTCCCTCTCCCCCTACTCTCTTTTTTATTTTGGAAGCCAAAATCACAATTCAACTGAAACTATTTGTTCCAAAGTTATCAATGATTGCTTAGTTGCCAAATCAAATTATCTTTTCACAGTCTCTATATTTCTTGATTTCTTTTCAATCTTTGACACTTTTTGATCACCTCTTCTCTTAGGTACTCTCTTTTCTAGGTTTACATGACATTCTTCATTCTTATTTCAATTCCTACCTTTCTGGTCATTCCTCATTCTCCTTTTCTGGATTTTCATCTAGGTCATGCCCACTAACCATGGATGTCAAAGTTCTGTTCTGGATCCTCTCTTGTTACTCAGTGGGTGATCTCATCACTTCCCATGTATTTAATTACTATCTTTTTCATATAATTTCCAGATCTCTATCACCAACTATAACTTTTCTTCTGAACTCTTATTACTCAAACCAATTGCCTTTCGGTACATTGCAAAATTTAGCTCTTTAAGCATCTTAACTCAATATATTCAAAATTGAAGTTATTAAGTTTCTCCTTCAAATATTCCCATCTTCTCAACTTTCTTATAACTCTCAAGGGCATTGCCATCCTTCCAGTCACCCAAGCTTACAACCTTGGTATCACCCTTCTCTTCTTACTCTTTACTTAACATAACCAATTTGTTTATAAATCTTGCCATTTCTATCTTCATAATATTTCACATATATATGTGTCTTTCTCTCTGTCTACTACACAATCATCATCTTGATACAGGCCCTCATCATAATCCAGGACTATTGGAATACACTCTAAACTGGTCTTCCTGCCTCAAATATTTCCCATCTCTAACACATCCTCAAGTCAACAACCAACGTGATTTTCCTAAGTGCAAATATTATTATATCACCCATTTTTCAATAAACCCCAGTGGTTCTAGTACCACATGCTTTTGGCGACTTTTTAAGCACCTTCATAATGTAGCTTATTCCAATATTTTAAGTGTTTTTATATTTTACACCCTCACACTCATTCTATAGTCTAACTATACTAGCCACCATTTTTCCCTCCTGTATGACATTTCATCTCCAATTTCATTCCTTTGCAATGAGCATTTCTTATGCCTGGAATACTCTACCTCTTACTCATACCTTCACTTGATTCTTTTGTGACAGTTCAAATCCCAAATTTTATAAAAGATTTATCCTGGTCCTCTCATCCTCATCCCCAGTGTCCTCCCTCTTATATAACCTTCTCTTTATAGTATGTACCTCTCATAAGTTCACGTCCCTCATTAGAATATGAGTTCCTTAACAGCAAATATCATACTTTTACCTTTCTTTGTATCCCCAGTGCTTAGTATTAGTATTGTATAATAAGCATTTTAAAAGGCATTTACTGAATGAGTAACCCTGGCAATAAAACCCATATTTCTCAGTTACCACCTATTGGCCTGGGAACCTGTGACTTAGATTTGTTTAATGAAAGGGTTAGATATATTGATTACCATAGTTAACATAATATATTACATCATTGCAAATATTCAGTTTCACTAAGTACTGCAACCTTCATTCAAACTATGTTGTGATATAATTTGAGTTGAATAAAATTCTTGGGAAATCTATTCATTTTTGCTATTAGGTGACATGTATTAAATTTCCCTTATGTACTTATAAATAAATGTGTTTACATTGTGCATGTGGAACTTATTCCCTGATGTTTGAAAAATCAATGATTTTATCAGTAACAATTCCTCCATTTGTATAGATCGTAATTCCTTCAATTTTACTTTTACTATATGATGTATTTACATATAAATTATGTTTTTAGAATTCATCCAATATTTCACAAGCCTTCATTTTGGGTTTTATTTTACTTTACTTTTTATCATCTAAGAAGTACTAAGATACCACATAGGCAATACACGGGGCATCTCAACTTCTTTACATAACTATTCAGTATTACACCTATACTTCACTGCCTATTCATCTGCTGACCATGCTGATATCTCAATATCTGTAACACCCACTTCTTTCCTACTTTTAATACTACTTCTCTCTTTCTACCTATCCCTTTCTATTTTCCTCTATCTGTCTACCTATCCCTTTCCATTTTCCTCTATCTGTCTTCCTTAAATGTAAGCTATTTGATCATAGGAATAAACATAATTGTTTATATTTATATCCTCAAATGTAGCACAATATTGGCATGTAAATAAATACTTTATCTGGTTATCCTCTTTTTAAATCCCAAGACAACTAGGTAGAAATAGTGAATAAAGAAACTGTGGGGCCTCATATGAGAATGACCAGGGATTACTACATAATGACCGTATCATTCTTTGTAATCACCTAACCTCTCTCAACTTCAATTCTTTCATCTGTAAAAACAAAAATGTGATAACAACCTACTAAAAATGTTGTTGTAAAGATAAAATTAGATTTTACATATAGTATGGAGATGTATAAGTGCTTATTTAGTGAATGAATAAAAATATGAAGATGGAAGATAATAATTGTAACAGATACCATTTATATAGCACTTTATCCATAAAGCAACGTGTGTGTGTGTGTATGTGTGTGTGTATAATGCCTTACAGATAATCTACATTGTATATATGGATACATAATGCTTTATAATGTAAATTGTTGCTTTATGGATACATATATAGACACACATATATGTAAATATGTATATATGTATTTATATTTATAACATTTAGTTATATTTATAATTTATATGTTTATATTACATTATAAGTACAGTGCTTTGAAAACCTGAAAGTGGTATACAAATGTCATGTATTTACATTATTTTACATTTTTATGCACTCTTCATTCATTCATTCAAACAAATATTTACTATGAATAGGCAGTGTGCTAGATGTTAAAGTTAACATAGGACATAGTCCTTGTCCTTGTAAATATTTCTCTGTGAAGCCTTCATACTTTTTCATTAGTAAAATGCTGCAATCTGTTTGTGCCATCCAAATATGTTTTCATTCCCCTATGGATGCCCATCAATTGGAAAATGGCATTACCTGTCCTAATTCTTTTGAGATCATAGCATTCCATTGTGTAGAGTTATAAAGCAATGAAGCAATTGTGGTATTAAAGAGGGGGCTGTTGCAATTACAAAATGCTTTTCACTCAAATAAAGTTAGATCTAAGCAACTAGAAAAATATCAATTGCTATGGATGGCTAGGCTAATATAATAAAAAGGACAATTCTATCTAAATGAATCTTCTTATTCAGTGTCATACCAATCAAACTGCCAAAAATTATTTTATAGAGTTAGAAAAAAATAACAAAATTTATATGGAAGAACAAAAGTAAAAAATATCAAGAGAATTAATGGGGGATAAAATTTAAAGAAAGGAGGCCTAGCCATACCAGATCTAAAACTATGTTATAAACTGGCAGTCATCAAAACCATTTGATAGTAGAATGAATAAGTGAATGAGGTGAGGTACACCAGATACAAGAGTCAATGTCTATAGAAATCTATTGTTTGATAAACCCCCAAAATCTAGTTTCTGGGATAAGAATTCAGTATTTAACAAAAATTGTTGGGAAAATTGGAAAATACTATGGCAGAAATTAGACATTGACTAACATCTCACACCCAATGCAAAAATAAAGTCAAAATGGGTTCATCATTTAGACATAAAGTGTGATACTATAAACAAATTAGGAGATCAAGAGATAATCTATTTCTCAGATCTGTGGAGAAGAAATGAATTTATGACCAAAGAAGAACTAGAGAACATTATAAAATGCAAAATGGACAATTTTGATTATATTAAATAAAAAACAAAGTTTTGCAAAAACAAAATCCATGCAGCCAAGACTAGAAGGGAAGCAGAAAGCAAGGGAAAGAATTTTACAGGCAGTGTTTCTATTAAGGGTCTCATTTCTAAAAATATAAAGAAAAGCAAGTCAAATTCATCAAATGATAAACAGTCAAAGGATATGAATCAACAATTTCAAAAGAAGAAATTAAAGATATTTCTGGTCATATGAAAAAATGTCCTAAATCACTATTTAGAGAAATGCAAATTAAGATGCTTTGTTTTTGGAGTTGTGAACTGTTAGAGACATTCTTTCTGAGAATTGCCATATATGCCATGTTAGTTGGTAGGGTGGACCCAGGAGATAAAAAAGGGGCTTGCCTCTGAGGCAGGAGGTTGTGTCTTACAGGTGTTTCCTTGAGAAGGGGAGGGCTGTGTCCTCTTGCTAGACATTTTCTTAGGACATAGCACTAACTCCAGGTGTCTCCCTTCTGCAGATCCACCTACACAGTGCTGAGTGGGGTAGGCACAGGGTAATCCCAGAAGAGAATAAATATAAATGGCCAGCTTTGCTATAGGCAAAGAAGGCTGAAGAATGAAGTAGAGAGAGGTAGAGATGTAGAGAGATTCAGGGATGCAAAGAGACATACATACACTTGCTTTTGCTTCCTGCTAACCCCTGCTGAAATTACCAATAAAGAAATACTGCTTGGCACTTTAACATCATCTCATCTCCATGGGAATCATGGGAAGATTGGTATATATGACCCTGGCAATCAGTAATCTTGATGAGGGAGGTTACAGTGAACTGATCCAACCATTCTGGAGAGCAATTTGGAACTATGCCCAAAGTACTATCAAAGTGTGCATACCCTTTGATTGTTGTACACTTAATAAAAACTGTCAGATAAGAAATAATCCAAAAAAAATGGCATTCAAGAAGTACTCCAGTGATATATAATATATAATTCAACTTATCCATTAATTGAAAAAAGATAATTTTAATTTTAAAATAAGTATTCAAAATATTCCAAGAAAAAAAAGCAGATTTGAACAAATTATTTGCTTTTCAAACATCCCAGTTAATAAAAATATAAAATGGTAAACAAATCAAAGAACTAAGGACAACAACAAAAACAAAACAGTCACCCTTAAGACATTTGTTTCTAAAAACACATAAGAATGAATACAAGCATGAAGTCTAACAGCCAGGATAGTGGAAAAAACAGGTCATAAATATTATGGACTAAGCATTACATTACCCAGCCTAAAAATGAATCAATGTTGTTGTGCAATTGAATTATTGAATAGGAAGACACATGGAAGAAAGAACGGAAAAATGAGGATAGAAAAAAAAAAAAAACACTACAAGATGTGCCCTTAAAAAGTGAGACTGAAAACAAAATGGCTTTTGTATTTTCTCCATAACAGTTGATCTTATCAGAAAATAGGTAAGAGAAAAGATAAACAGAAGAAAAGAATGGAAGAACTCTAATTTCAATAATGGTATGGATAGCATGGATGAATGTTTGCATAAAAGAAGAGATTCCATGAAAGGAAAAAGGAATTTTGCAAGGATGTCAATTTGCAGAGATTTTAGTGCTTGCAGAAATGCTCATTAGCCTCAGAAGAGAAGAAATCAAAGTACTGTGGGAAAAATGGAAGCAAGAGTAGTGGAAAAACATCAGCCCACTGAGATTTCATGGCCAAGAGGAAAAAGTGGCCATACGGAAGGCCAAAGTTGGACTTGCAAAAATCCACTCCAGAGAACAATATTCCTATTACCTGCATAAATTAATATTTTTTGTAGTGAGGTATAAGGCAGAAAGGACCACATGAGAAAAAAAAATCTGCAAGGCAAAAACATGGAAATTGTTTGGCAGAAAAAGCCAAAAATAGCTAAGTCAGAAATTTTAATTTCATGAATATATTATTTTAAGTCTAAAAAAATTAAATAAGACCATGAAAAAAAGAAATTATTAGAATATGAAAAAATAAAGGAAAGATTTTTTTTAAAACAGAAATTTTTTAAAATTAAACTAACAAAAAAATTTAAAGGGCTGAGAGGAATGGGAATTTTGCTTGATTACTCAACTGAGAAGGAAAAAAAGGAGGAAAAATAAATAGCTAGATAAAAATAATAAAGAAAAATAATTGTTAACATTTTAAAACTATGGAATAGTAACAAATGGGAAGGTGGGAGGAAAAGACAGGAAAATTTGAGAGTCAGAAGGGAAAATAAGATTGTCAAAATACACTAAACTGAAAGATTTGAAGAGATAAAGAGCCATGGCTACAAAAGAAAAGGAAAGATACCCTAATGTGGGAGAAAAACCAATATTACAACAACTGGGGGAAAATATAAAACAAACTCTCAAAGTTTCAAATATGAACGGATTAAACAATCCAAAAAAAAAGTGTTAGACAAGATACAAAATATATGCCTACAATCAGTAATTTATAAGAAGCACACCAAAAGAAAAAGTAAAAACATAAATAGAATAAAAATAAGAGGCTAGCATTTTTGTTTTTAAACAGGTAAATCCCAAAAGGCAGGAGTTGCAATAATAGTATCAAAGTAAAATCAAACAGTCATATTACAAAAGAGATAGAAATAAAAACCATAATGTAATTAAAAAAAAAAACTATAGGCAACATACCAATATAAAAACCTAGTTGTTACAAATTCTTAGCTAAGTTAATAAAAACAAATTTAACTGTTATAAAATATGGAAGTAAAAGAGCAATAATCAGAATTTCAATTGTCTTTATCCTGGTCAGAAAATTCTTTTAAAAAGATATACAAAAGGAAAAAAATATATATAGAATTGAACAAATTCCCAGAGAAATTAAAGCTAAAATATATGTGATGTCTTCTAAAATGTACTGCAAAAGAATAAATGATTTTGCAGTACCACAAGAAGATTTAACAAAAAAATTGATCATGTATAAGGTACAAACATATTGCAAAAAAAAACACCAAAAGATAGAAATTATGAATATGTCCTTTGCATATCTTAACACTATAAATATATGAATCAGTTCAAGGAGGCCAACCACAAAAAAAAAGACAGACCAAATGGTAATTTAACAATGAAATTTTAAAGAATCAGTGGATTAAAGAAGAAATCACAAAAACAATTATGATTATGTGAAAGGAAATTACCAAATTTGGGGGATACAAATAAAGCAGTTCTTGGGGAAAATCTAGTAATAATTTAGAAAAATAGAGTTAATTAACCGAATATGCATTTAAAAATTGGAAAAGCAACAATAAACAAATGTAAATAAGCATAAAAGGTGAAATGTTAAACATTATAGAATGTGTCAATTAGAAATATCAGTATAATACAAAGATATAAAAATAATCAAAATAATCTAAGGCTGCTCCTTGGAAATTGCTAACAAAATTAATAAATCTTTAAAATTACTGCTATTTTAAAAGAAAGCAGAAAATTAACTAATGAAATAATAAATTAAGAAATTAAAATAACAAATCAGGAAAAAAAGGATTATCAGTGGTTACTGTTCAATTATATGGTGAAAAACTGAAAACACAAGATAAAGAGAATACTTTCAAAAATATAAATTATCTAAACTAACAGAAGATCTAATAGAGATATTACCTAATCCAACCTTAGAGAAAGTTATAAAGCTAACTATAAAAGACCTACCAAAGGAAAAAAATCAAGGTCTCAAAATATTCTGAGCAGCTGAGAAAAAAGTACCAGATTGACTTTATGAGATAAATATATTCTTAATTTCTAAATCAGCGGAAAACAAATCACAGTATAACTATAGACCAATAACATTAAAGAGTATTAATTTTAAAAAAATAAAATATTTTCCAAAAAATTATTCATTTTGATAAACTTAGATTCATACTAGGGAT
Source organism: Sminthopsis crassicaudata (assembly GCF_048593235.1). Taxonomy (NCBI): domain Eukaryota; kingdom Metazoa; phylum Chordata; class Mammalia; order Dasyuromorphia; family Dasyuridae; genus Sminthopsis; species Sminthopsis crassicaudata. The sequence goes on along the minus strand of NC_133617.1, from coordinate 380,226,059 downwards.
TCAAAAATAGCTTAACATTAGGAAAATAATCAATATAATTAATCATATTAAAGCAAAAAAAAAAAACAACAAACTAAGAAATCATGAAAAGAGATTGATTGAAAGGGTATCACTTCCAGACCTTAAACTATATTACAAAGCAGCAGTAGTCAAAGCCATTTGGAAGTATTTTAAAAAAAAAAGAGGTAAATAAATGGGACAGACTAGACAAGGGGAAAAACAGAAACAGTGGATCTCAGTACTTCAGTGTTCAATAAAATTGAAAGTATAAATTACTTTTTAAAGATATTCTTATTTGATAAAATCTACTTGGAAAATTGAAAGACTGGCAGAAATTAGAACACCTGATATCATATTTCATCAAACATCTTAAATGAATACATAACCTTTATATTAAAGATCACACTTTAAAAAAAATTGGAAGAGAAGTAGATAATTATCCTTTCAAGCTGTGGGGAGATTTGTTCTTAACCAAATGAAAGATCCATGCAATTACAAAAGATAAAATAAATAATTTTGATTATGTATATATATATATATATATACATATATAAAAATATATATGTATATATATATGACACATGAATTATAATAGGGATACCAATAGGGACTAGACTTGTGATTTCATTAATTTCAGCAATTCCAAGCTAAGAAAATTTTGTCAGCAGCTCCTCTGAAATTTAGGGATTCTTAGAGTGTTGACTAAGGTACTAAGAAATTAAATGACTTACCCAGAATCATATGAGTGTATGTTAGTGGAAGAACCTATACCCAAATCTTCCTGGGTTTGAGGACATCTCTATAAATTACACTGCAAACTACACTGAAAACTGTATAATAGAGGATATAATGACCAACCATGATTCCAAGGGATGGAGGAAGCATTTCTTGAAAGAGGGGGCAAAAAATTCAAGGTATAGAATGTAACATATTTTGGGCTATGGCAAATGTGTGGATTTTTTTTTACCTGACTTTATTTACTTTTTTTTACAGCATTTTGCTTTTCTTTCTTTTTGAAGAGAGTAGTAAATAATTGAGGAGTGGGAAAGGGGAATTCAGTAATGGATTTGCCAAAAAAAATAGAAGAAAAGAGGGGCATTGAATCATTTTTTTAAAAATATGCATAGAACTGCAAGAACATTAAAAGGAAACACAGATAAGCAGAACAGCTTTGAAATTAATAGAGTGGATTTATTACACACTTTTTAAAGATTAAACAGTATGTAATAGAGATACATAATCACATATAATTATCTTTTTCTATTCTACTTTATGTATGATAATATTTTTTCTTCCTTTCTCTATCTCTTTCTTTTTGCTTTTGTGTTCATTAGATTCAGAATTGGGAAAAAAAAAAAAAAAGGAAACAACTAAATAACCCTTGACTTTGTTTTAATAAGGATTTGGGTAAAAGGCGTTTTTTTTCATTTTCATTTCTGTAAGCTGGAGTTGATACCATATATAGCAAAATTGATCCCTTTTTTAAGAATGAAGGAATCAAACTTTGTCATTTTAATCATGTTCAACTCTTTATGACCCTATTTCAGGATTTATTAGCAAAGATATTGGAGTAGTTTGCCATTTCTGTCTTCAGACAAATTTTTTTTACAAATTAAAAAAAAAATTGTGGTAAACATGGTTAAGTGACTTGCCCAAGGTCACATAGCTAGTACCTATCTGAGATTAGATTTGAACTTGGGAACTATGTGAACCCAGTTAATTTTCCTGACTCCTAGCTCAACATTCTATCCAGTATGCCATTTAGCTGCCCCTGTGGAATTTCAGATGTTAGATATTTTTGATGTGTGATCTGGTTCTTCTAAACTTCTTTCCCCATTTAATTAAGTGAAATTTCTCTTTCTTACTTCCCCTTCAACTTATTTTGATTGTTAGTGTTTTTTTTTTAATATTCTGTTCTTTTTTTCTAAAAAGGATTTATTTCTTTTAGTCTCTCTCTCCTTTCTTTCTATCCTAGCATTTTATTTTTTGATTCATTGTTTTTATGCTTATTTATTCCTTCTTTTTTCTGTATTTTCCATGAAATATAAAGTTTCTAAAACACATATTTTCAGTTCCTTCTATTAAACAGTTTCTATTATTGCCTTGTATATTTTGCTTGTTCCTCCACCCATTTTTTCTGTGGTGCCTCACTTTCAGAAGTATAAATTCCTGCAGGAAATAGAGGATAGAAGTACTGCCCCATAGTAATAATTTGTCAGTGTCCTTGATTGTGCAACTGATGAATAATTCCTTCCTTTTGTGTGATAATTTTCTTTCCCATTTGCTACAAAATCTCTTCTCTGGATTTATGCCCTCCCATCTTTCTAGATTTTAGCAGCTGTTATTTCCCTTCTGCTGAAGGAAGATGCTGTCTATATATGGGAAAACAATACTCTTAAAGACAGTAGTATCTGTAAGTAACAAATCCCTGCCATATTATATCTATTTAATTTCTCATCTCTCATTATAGAATACAAAGAGATAGGTAAATAAATGAATAAAAGTATTATTCAGCCAGACCACCTTACCCCACTGAATCCCCTTTTGTGTTCCATTGTTCCAATCACTCTCTTTAGCATTTTAACCATTCTTCCCTAATCTTTCTTCCTTTTTTAAAGAGAATATGGTAGTTTTAAGGTTATGTGGATTAGTGAAGGTATCCTGTATTTCACAATATTGGTCACATGACCCAGAACTCTCTCCTAAAGTCTTTTCAAAGTTGATTTCCTTTATAATTTTATGTTTGAGAAATTTTGTGTTTTTCATTCATTATACATCAGTTCATACAAGGCATCCCAGGTTTCTCTGAAACCATCCTTTTCAACATTTCTTCCAATAGAATAATATTCCATTACATAGTAAAATTTGTAATTTTCCCTATTTGTCATCTCTGCTGATCTAATGGCTGTGAGGCAGAAACTCAAAACTATTTTAATTTGTACCTTTCTGATCACTAGTGATTTGAAGGATTTTCTCATAACTCATGGTTACTTATATTTCTTCCACTGAAAAAAAAACCTGTTTATAGATTTTGAGCTATTTGATACTTGCTTTCAATATATATCATGGATATCAGATATTTACCAGTGATGTTTTCTGAAAAGATTTTTTTCTACTTTACTAGTTCTCTTCTAGTTTTAGCTACATTGATTGTATAATCAAAATAATTCATTTTATATTCTGTGATCCTTTTTAACCCTCTTTTTTAGTCAAGTTTTCTTCCTTGATCCTCAAATTTTTATGATATATAGTCTTTTATATCAGCTATCCTGGAGTATGTTAGTGAATATTTAATGACCAGAACTCCAAAATAATATAATTTACTTTTAGAGTTAATCTGAATTATTAACATTTTGATATCATTTTATTGTCTAGAGGAATTTAACTCTGTACAAATTTCCAAAGCACAAATCTACACTAAAAAGAAAATTAACCATCAGCTTTTATGAATTGGTAGGAACTGGCTCCAGAACATACTTACATGTATCCATATGCAGTTTATTATGTGAGACTTTATTCCAAACATAATGTTTGCTAGATTGCTTTCAAGATTTTTCCAGAAGTTTTATCCAACAATCAGTATTAAACCAGTATTTGTAGTATATGTTTTTTTCATCAAACACTGTTACAATGCTCATTTGCTTCTATGTGATGTGTAATCAATCAGGTCTACTGATTGACTTTATTTTTAATCAACATCAACATCAAATAGTTTTGAGGATTACTATTTTGTAATATAGTTGGACAAGTAGTATAGCCAACTCTTCTTTTTGACTTAATTTTTTTTTATCTTTTGTTCTTACAGATATACATATACATTTTTTCCCTCTAGTATTCTGAAGTAATTCTTTGGTAATTTAGTTAGGATGGCACTGAAAAAGTAAGTTAATTTAGATAGGTAGCATCTTTTTTTTTTTAATATTTGCAAGGCTTAATAATGAACAATCTATATCTCTCCCGTATTTACCTATGTTTTTATAGACTCATATAATTCCTATATGTTTTGGTAGGTGGATTCCTAAATTTGAAATCAGTAATTATTTTCATTAGAATTTCTTTTCAATGAATTTTTCTGATAAATATAAAAAAAACTAATAATTTATATTATTTTTATACCTAGCTACTTTGATTAAATTATTGATTGGCTTAATTGTTGTTAATTGGCTTTCTAGGATTCTCTCGATGAACTCCAACACCATTTGCTCAGCTTATATATATTCCCTCAGTTTCTTTTTTTTTTGTTTCATACCGATCACTAACATTTCTAAAGCTGTGTTAAGCAATAACTGTAATAACTGTCATCCAAGTTTTGCTTCAATTTTATTGGAAAGTCCATTACATATAATATTGCCTATTAATTTTAAATACATATTATTTATGACATTAAGAAGTGTTCATTTATTCTTATATTTTCAGGGATTTTAACACAAATGTTTACTTTAGTTTACTAAAAGTCTTTCTGCTTTTATTGATATATTAATTTGCCTTTTATTGGTATATATTATTAGTATGATTTATGATATTCATGGTTCTCCTAATATTGAACTCACCTACTTTGTTAGAATATATAATATGTTTTTGTTTTTAAAGCTTATGTGCTCATTTTTGTTGAAACTTTATGTATTGGGATCTCCAGGGGTGGAGCAAAGATGGAGGAGAGGACAAATGTTTCTTTCTGAACTTCTCCTATTACCCTCACACTAACTACTAAATCCAGCCCCAAAATTAGCTCTGGACTGTCAGAATTCATGAATATCAGGAGCATAACAAATTATCAGCAGAAAACAATTTTGAAGATTGCTGGAAAAGGTCTGTTTCAATTGGGCATGAAGGAAGCTGGGCAAAGTGCAAGCAGGATGAGTACAGACACCAAGTGCTAACAATGTAAAGTCCTGGGGTGGTGCAGACAGTGGAGAATCTACAGCAGTATTGGCTGCTCTGCCCTGGTTGCAAGCTAGTAGATCAGCAAAGTTATAAAACATCCAACACAAAAGGTAGATAGTGAACCCAAAACACCAGCATCCCATGGGACCTGGCCACACCCACCCAGCACGGGAATTCAGTAAAACATTTCACTAAAAATCAGAACTGAACAAATGAATGACTCAATGAGACATCAAGAATCAGTCAAGCAAAACCAAAAATATGAAACAATAGAAAAAATGTAAAATAGCAATACTAAACATATATGCACCAAGTAGTATAGCATGGAAATTCCTAAAGGAGAAATTAAGAGAGCTGAAAGAAGAAATACACAGCAAAACTGCAATAGTGGGAGATCTCAACCTTGCTCTCTCATTACTAGATAAATCAAACCACCACAAAATAAGAAAAGTTAAAGAGGTAATTGGAATACTAGAAGAGTTAGGTATGATAGATCTTTGAGAAAATTGAATAGAGATAGAAAGGAGTACACTTTCTTCCCAGCAGTTCATGGAACCTATGCAAAATTGACCATATATTAGGACATAAAAACCTCAAAATCAAAGGCAGAAAGGCAGAAATAGTAAATGTAATTTTTTTCAGATCACAATGCAATAAAAATTATATTCAATAAAAGGCCAGGGTATGAAAATAGACCAAAACATAATTGGAAACTAAATAATCTCCCTAAAGAATGAATGGGTGAAACAGCAAATCATAGACATAATTACATGTGAATTCTACCAAACATTTGAACAATTAACTTTAATATTATATAAAATATTTGAAAAAATAGGGAACAAATGACTCCTACCAAATTCCTTTTATGACACAGACATGGTACTGATACCTAAACCAGGTAGGACAAAAAAAGAGAAAGAAAATTATAGGCCAATCTCCCTGATGAATATTGATGCAAAAATCTCAAATAAAATATTAGCAAAGAGATTACAGAAAATCATCCCTAGGATGATACACCATGACCAAGTAGAATTTATACCAGGAATGCAGGGCTGGTTCAATATTTAGAAAACTATTAGCATAATTTACTATATTAATAAACAAACTAACAAAAATGATTATCTCAATAAATGCAGAAAAAGTATTTGATAAAATCTGACACCCATTCCTAAGAAAAACACTAGAGAGTATAGGAATAAATGGATTTTTCCATGAAACAGTCAGTAGCATCTATTTAAAACCATCAGCAAGCATCATATGTAATGGGTTTAAACTGGAACCATTCCATTGGATCAGGGATGAAACAAGTTTGCCCACTATCACCATTTCTAAATAAAAAAAGGTTTTCCCTTTTATTCTGACTTTTCTCTCTCAACATAATTCATAAGGAAATATGTAAAAAAAATAAATGTACATGTATAACAAAAGTGTTGTTTTTTACATGTAACTGGGGAAAATATATATATATATATATATATATATATATATATATATATATATATATATATATATATTTTTTTTTTTTTTTTTTTTTTTTTTTTAAAAAGGACTGTTATGACTTCCAGCTAAGATGGCAGAGAGACAAACACATCTATTTAAGCTCTGCCTTGCTCTCAGAATATTTTTTTCATGACAAGGCCTCGGAATTAGTGCTTGACTGAAAAAAAACAAATAATTACCAACAGAAGATATCCTCAAAATTCACCAGAAAAGGTCTGGTTTTGGTCCTGGGTGGGGATGGTTAGATCAGGTGCAGATTGAAGGCAGGCAGTGGAAGGGCAGCAGACAGTGAGAGCCTGGAAGGGAGCTCACACTGAGCAGACCTGGAGGGGTGATCTCAGCCATTTCTGCAAGGAAAGTGTAGCTACTTTGCCCTGGAAGCAAGCTAGTGGATCCACAGAGAAGCTATAAACACAGGGAGTAAAGACCAAAACCCAGAAAAGCTAGGGTGTCTAGGGACCTGGCCATACCCACCCAGAGTGACTCAGAATGCAGGCACTCAGAATCTCAGAGTGCAGATGCAGCCAGTCACTGCTGTCCTCACTGCTGCCCTTTGCGGTCTGTAGAGGAAACTCAGTAATACCATCCAGGTCTCCCCTCCCCCCTCCAAAAAATGCAGACTACATTTGTTTTTGTTTTTGTTTCTGTTTTTTATTGTTGTTAGTTTATTTTCTTTGATTCTTCTTTGACAAAATTATCAAAAAATTAAAATGGGCTTTAACTATTGATAGCTTCTATATGGATAAAGAGCAGATTTTAAGTCCTGAGGAGACTAAAAACAGACTATTTCCTCAACACACAGGATTGAAGAAATTAAAAAGACTCTCACAACAAAGGTAGAAGAAAAATGGGAAAAGAAAAGGGAAACTTGACAAAAGGGACTGGATAAGTCATCCCACTCATTTAAAGATAGAGTGGATAAGGAAATCAAATCTTGAAAAACAGAAGTAGTGAGTTGGAAAAGATAAACAATTGCAAGGAAAACAGAATTAGTGAATTGGGAAAAGAAAATACCTCTCTAAATAATAAAATTGGCAAAATGGAAAAAAAATTCCATAGAACTAAACAACTCACTTAAAAACTTAATTGGACAATTAGAAAAAGATATTTAAAAGTGAGTGAAGAAAATAATTCATTAAAAATCAGAATGGAATGACACCAAGAATCAGTCAAGCACAACCAAAAAAATGAAACTGGAAAAAAATGTCAAATACCTTCTTGGGAAAACAACAGACCTGGAAAATAGATCTAGGAGAGATAATCTGAGAAATATTGGACTTTCTGAAAAATATGATGAAAAAAAGAGCCTGAACAGTATTTTCCAGGAAATTATCAAAGAAAACTACTCAGATGTTATAGAAACAGAGGGTAAAATAGACATTAAAAGAATTCATCAATCACCTACTGAAAGGGACCCTAAAATCAAAACTCCAAGAAATATTGTGGATAAATTCCAGAACTATCAGACTAAAGAAAAAAATACTACAAGCTGCTAGAAAAAATAAATTCAAATATAGAGGAGCCACAATAAGGATTACTCAGTATCTAGCACCATCCACATTAAAGGATCAAAGGGACTGGAATCTGATATTCTGAAAGTCTAAGGAACTCGGTATGCAGCCAAGAATAACTTACCCAGCCAAAATGAGCATTTTTCCCCCCAGGAAAGAAGATGGACATTCAATGAAATAGGTGAATTTCATCTATTTCTGATGAAAAAAACAGAACTAAACAAAAAAGTTTGATCCTCCAAATATAGGACTTGAGAAATCTGAAAAGGTAAAAAGAAATCTTGGGAACTATATTTCTGTTATAAAGCTATGTAAAATACACATGTATAATTTGTTCTAGAAACTAGATGTGGAAAGAAAATTGTACCAATAAAAGGGTAAAGTGGAGGTACTATATTTCATGAAGAGGTAAAAGAAGCCTATTATATCTGAGAGAAAGAATGGAGGGGGGTGAATATAGTGTTTATTTTACTCTTATCAGAATTGGCTTAAAGAGAAAAATATTAAATATATTCGATTTATGGTGAAACTTCTCCCACTGCATTGAAAAGTGGGAGGGAAAAAGTGAAAAGGAAAAGAGTAAGCTAAGTGGAAGGGAATACAGAAATTGTGAGGGAAAAGGATAAGAACGGGGGATGAACTCTAAGGTGGAAGGAGGAATACTAAAAAGGGAGATAGATAGAAGCAAGTGGTGCTCACAAGTTTAATACTGGGGAGGGGAGTAAGGAAGGAAAGGAGAAAAGCATAATCAGGGGTTAACAAGATGGCAAGTAATACAGAATTAGTAATTTTAACCATAAATGTGAATGGGGTAAACTCCCCCATAAAGAGGAAGTGATTAGCAGACTGGATTAAAAGCCAGAATCCTACAATATGTTGTTTACAGGAAACACACTTGAAGCAGGGCAATATATACAGAGTAAAGATAAAAAGGTGGAACAGAATCTACTATGCTTCAAGTGAAGTAAAAAAATTAGGGGTAGCCATCCTGATCTCATTTCAAGCAAAAGCAAAAATTGATATAATTAAAAGAGATAGGGAAGGGCACTAATTTTTTTTCTAAAAGGTAGTATAGATAATAAAGCAATAACAATATTAAACATATATGCACCAAGTGGTACAGCATCTAAATTCTTACAAGAGAAATTAAGAGTGCTGCAAGAAGAAATAGACAGCAAAACTATAATAGTGGGAGACCTCAATCTTGCACTCTCAGAATTAGATAAATCAAACCACAAAATTAATAAGAAAGAAGTCAAAGAGATAAATAGAATACTAGAAAAGTTAGATATGATAGATCTTTGGAGAAAACTAAATGGAGACAGAAAGGACTACAATTTCTTCTCAGCAGTTCATGGAACCTATACAAAAATTGACTATATATTAGGACATAAAAACCTCAAATTCAAATGCAGAAAGGCAGAAATAGTAAATGCATCCTTTTGAGATCACAATGAAATGAAAATTACATTTAATAAAAAGCCAGGAGAAAATAGACTAAAAAATAATTGGAAACTAAATAATCTCATATTAAAGAATGATTGGGTGAAACAGAAAATCATAGACATAATTAAAACTTCTTCCAAGAAAATGACAATAATGAGACCTCATACCAAAATGTGTGGGATGCACCCAAAGGGGTAATAAGGGGATTTTTTTTTTATCTCTAGTGGCCTACTTGCATAAAAGAGAGAAAGAGAAGATTAATGAATTGGGCATTTTGCAACTAAAAATGCTAAAAAAGGAACAAATTTAAAAGCCCCAGTCAAACACTAAACTTGAAATTCTAAAAATAAAAGGAGAGATTAATAAAATTGAAAGTAAAATAAAACAAAACAAAAAAACTATTGAATTAATTAATAAAACTAAGAGTTGGTTCTATGAAAAAAACCAACAAAACAGATAAACCCTTAGTAAATCTGATTTAAAAAAGGAAAGAGAAAAATCAAATTGTTAGTCTTAAAAATGAAAAAGGAGGGGGGGGGGCCAAGATGGAGGAGAAGCTAGAAGGAACTTTCTAAGCTCTCTAATTCTCTTTCTACCAAGTATTTAATTCAGCCTCAAAAACAGCGCTTGACTGGTAAAACCCACGAAGATTGGAAATACAAAAATTTACCAGTGGAAGAGAATCTGGAATATTGCCAGAAAAGATTTGCCCTTAGATGGCGGGAGCAGACCAGCACAGAGCAGGGAGAGAAATGGGAGCAGGGCATCCTCTGCAGTTGGAAGGTTTACACAGAGCTCTCTGCTGTAGCCTAATTGCTTTGCTTTGGTGGTGGAGTAGGGGACCAGCAGAGAAGTTGGAGCCTGGGGTAGTTGGTACACTGAGGGACGTCAAAGCCTGAGAGGCTCTGGCTGTGCCCACCCAGGACCAGAAGTGACCTAGCACAGAGCATAACAAAGTTCTTCACAGCATTCAGCAATGAGGGGCTCGTAGTGGGAGGCAGTCACACCCAGCAGGGGCACAATCCAGGGCAGCCTTTCATCTGTATAGTGAGGGGCTCCCTGGGGATAGTGGAATTTCCCCAGCCCGACTGCACTCCCCCAGGCAGGGACACATCCAGTAAGGTGAGGAACAGGAGGATTGCAAATACTCAAAGTGAGCATTTGTGGGGGGGGGGTAGTGATATCTTTGTTCCTTAACCACTAGCCCCAAGGAGCCAAGCGGGGCTCCTAGCAGTGCACTTACACAGCCCTGCCGGTGATACCCAGGCCTAGTCACTTCCCAGTGGAGTTCTTCCAAGAGCCCTCCCACAACTTGGCCATTCCTTGCAGCCCATTGAGAGGGCAAATACTGCCCATAAACCCATCCTCTCTCTGCAGAGGAAGCTGGTAATCTCCTTGCCTGATAGCAGAACCTGAAGGCTTTAAAAAAAAAAAAAAAAAAAAAGAGCAAAAAAATGAAGAAAACAATTGAAAGCTTCTATGCAGAAAAAGAGCTGGTTTCCAAACCTGAGGAAATTAATAGCAGACAGCCTCCAGACAATTCCCCAAATAACACTCTCCTAGAAGAAACTATTAAAAATCTGAAGAGAGAATTAGAAGAAAAATGGGGAAAGGAAAGAGAAGCTATGCTAGAGAATAACAATGTCCTGAAATGTGAATTAGAAAAGGTAAACAATTTCCTGAAATGTGAATTAGAAAAGGTAAAGAATTCACAGGAAAGTAGGATCTGTGAATTGGAAAAGATAAAGAATTCCCAAGAAAGTAGGATTTGTGAATTGGAAAAAGAAAATAACACACTAAAAAACAAATTTAGTGAAATGGAAAAAAATTCCATGGAGCAAAACAACTCATTTAAAAACTCAATGGGACACATACAAAAAGAAGTTAAAAAAGCTAATGAAGAAAATAACCCATTAAAAATCAGAACTGAACAATTAGAAATGAATGATTCACTGAGACACCAAGAATCAATCAAGCAAAGCCAAAAAAAATAAAAATCTGCAGGAAAAATGTTAGCTATCTACTTGCCAAAATGACAGACCTGGAAAATAGATCTAGGAGAGACAATCTGAGGATTATTGGACTTCCCGAAAATTATGATGAAAAAAAGTACAGTAAATCATCAAAGAACTGCCCAGAGGTAATAGAACCAGAAGGTAAAATAGACATTGAAATAATTCATCGAACACCTTCTGAAGAAGACCCTAAGAAAAAAAGAAAAAAAAAGACCCTAAAAAAAAACAAAACTCCACAGAACATTGTGGCCAAATTTCAGAACTATCAGACTAAGGAAAAAATATTACAAGCAGCCAGGAAAAACAATTCAAATACCAAGATGCCACAAAAAGGGTCATTCAAGATCTGGCTGCCTCTATAGTAAAGGATCGAAGGGCCTAGAATCTGATATTCCGAAAAGCAAAAGAACTTGGAATGCAACCAAGAATAAACTACTCAGCTAAGTTGAGCATTTCCTTCCATAGAAGAAGATGGACATTTAATGAAACAGATAAATTCCGTATGTTTCTAAGTAAAAAAACAGATCTAAAGAAAAAATTTGATCTCCAATCACAGGACTCAAGAGAAGCAGAAAAAGGAAGCACATTTAAAGCAGGGAGATATTTACAGAGTAAAGGTAAAAGGCTGGAGCAGAATTTTTATGCTTCAAGTGAAGTAAAAAATTCAGGGGTAGCCATCCTGATCTCATTTCAAGCAAAAGCAAAAATTGATCTAATCAAAAGAGATAAGGAAGGAAACTATATCTTGCTAAAGGGTAGCATATACAATGAAGCAATATCAATACTAAATATATTTAGTATTGATATGCACCAAGTGGGATAGCATCTAACTTCCTAAAGGTGAAGTTAAGAGAGTTACAAGAAGAAATAGACAGCAAAACTATAATAGTGGGAGATCTCAACCTTGAACTCTCAGAATTAGGTAAATCAAACCACAGAATAAATAAGAAAGAAGTCAAAGAGGTAAAATAGAATACTAGAAAAGTTTACAGAAAGGAATATACTTTCTTCTCAGCAATTCATGGAACCTATCCAAAAATTTACTATATATTAGGATATAAAGATCTCAAAATTAAAAGCAGGAAAGCAGAAATAGTAAAGGCTTTCTTTTCAGATCATGATGCAATAAAAACTACATTCACCAAAAAGTTAGGGGTAAATAGATCAAAAAGTAATTGGAAACTAAATAATCTCATCTTAAAAAATGATTGGGTGAAACAACAAATTATAGACACAATTAATAATTTCACTCAAGATAATGACATTGATGAAACATCATACCAAAATTTGTGGGAGCAACTAAAGCAGTAAAAAGGGGAAATTTTATATCTTTGGAGGCTTACTTGAAGAAAATAGAGAAAGAGAAGATCAATGAATTGGGCTTGCAACTTAAAAATCTAGAAAAAGACCAAATTAAAAACCCCCAATCAAATACTAAACTTGAAATTCTAAAATTAAAAGGAGAAATTAATAATATTGAAAGTAAAAATACTATTGAATTAATAAATAAAACTAAGAGTTGGTTTTATGAAAAAAACAATAAAATAGATAAACCTTTGGTAAATCTGATTAGAAAAAAGAGAGGAAAATCAAATTATTAGTCTTAAAAATGAAAAGAGGGAATTGTCCACCAATGAGAAGGAAATTAGAGAAATAATAAGGAGTTACTTTGCCCAACTTTATGCCAATAAATTTGATAACCTAAGTGAAATGGAGCACTACCTCCAAAAGTATAGGCTTTCCAGATTAACAGAGGGGGAAATAAATTGCTTAAATAGTCCCATTTCAGAAAAAGAAATAGAGCAAGCTATTAATCAACTCCCTAAGAAAAAAATCTCCAGTACCAGATAGATTCACAGGTGGATTCTACCAAACATTCAAAGAACAATTAGCTCGAATGTTATATAAACTAATAGGAAATGAAGGAGTCCTACCAAATTCCTTTTATGACACAGACATGGTACTGATACCCAAACCAGGTAGGTTGAAAATGGAGAAAGAAAACTATAGACCAATCTCCCTAATGAATATTGATGCTAAAATCTTAAATAAGATATTAGCAAAATGACTCCAGAAAATCATCCCCAGGATAATACATCATGATCAAGTAGGATTGATACCAGGAATGCAGGGCTGGTTCAATATTAGGAAAACTATCAGTATAATTGGCCATGTTAATAATCAAATTAACAAAAATCATATGATCATCTCAATAGATGCAGAAAAAGCATTTGATAAAATCCAACATCCATTCCTATTAAAAATACTTGAGAGTATAGGAATAAATTGACTTTTCCTTAAGATAATCAATAGCATCTATTTAAAACCATACATAAGCATCATATGTAATGGAGAAAGATTGCAACCATTCCCATTAAGATCGGGGTGAAACAAGGTTGTCCACTATCACCATTACTATTCAATATTGTATTAGAAACTCTAGCTTTGGCAATAAGAGTGGAGAAAGAGATTAAAGGAATTAGAGTAGGTAATGAGGAAACCAAATTATCACTCTTTGTGGATGATATAATGGTATACATAGAGAACCCCAAAGATTCAACTAAAAAGCTATTAGAAATAATCCACACCTTTAGCAAAGTTGCAGGATACAAAATAAATCCACATAAATCACCAGCATTCTTATATGTCACTAACTAAGTCCAACAGTTAGAGTTACAGAGAGAAATTCCATTTAAAGTAACTACTGATAGTATAAAATATTTAGGAATCTATCTGCCAAGGGAAAATCAGAAACTATATGAGCAAAACTATAAAACACTTTCCACATAAATTAAGTCCGATCTAACCAATTGGAAAAATATTAAATGCTCTTGGATAGGGTGAGCAAATATAATAAAGATGACAATACTACTTAACTAATCTATTATTTAGTGCTATACCAATCAGACTCCCAAAAAACTATTTTAATGACATAGAAAAAATAACAACAAAGTTCATATGGAAAAACAAAAGGTCAAAAATTTCAAGGGAATTAATGAAAAAAAAATCAAATGAAGGTGGCCTAGTGGTACCAGATCTAAAATTATATTATAAAGCAGTGGTCATCAAAACCATTTGGTATTGGCTAAGAAATAGATTAGTTGATCAGTGGAATAGATTAGGTCCAAAGTGCAAAATAATTAATAACTTTAGCAACCTAGTGTTTGACAAACCCAAGGACCCCAGCCTTTGGGATAAGAACTCAATGTTTGATCAAAATTGCTGGGAAAATTGGAAATTAATATGGCAGAAACTAGGCATTGATCCACACTTAACACTGTACACAAAGGTCAAGTCAAAATGGGTTCATGACCTAGGAATAAAGAATGAGATTATAAATAAATTAGAGGAACATAGGATAGTTTATCTCTCAGACCTGTGGAAGAGGAATGAATTCATGACCAAAGAAGAACTAGAGACCATTATTGATCATAAAATAGAAAGCTTTGATTATATCAAATTGAAAAGTTTTTGTACAAACAAAATCAATGCAGATAAGATTAGAAGGGAAACAATAAACTGGGAAAACATTTTTGCTGTCAAAGATTTAGATAAAGGCCTCATTTCCAAAATATATAGAGAATTGACTCTAATATATAAGAAATCAAGCCAATCTCCAATTGATAAATGGTCAAAGGATATGAACAGAAAATTCTCGGATAAAGAAATTGAAACTATTTCTAATCATATGAAAAGATGTTCCAAATCATTAATAATTAGAGAAATGCAAATCAAGACAACTCTGAGATACCACTACACATCTGTCAGATTGGCTAGAATGACAGGGAAAGGTAATGCAGAATGCTGGAGGGGATGTGGGAAAATAGGGACACTGATACATTGTTGGTGGAACTGTGAATATATCCAGCCATTCTGGAGAGCAATTTGGAACTATGCTCAAAAAGTTATCAAACTGTGCATACCCTTTGATCCAGCAGCGTGGCTACTGGGTTTTTATCCCAAAGAGATCTTAAAGAAAGGAAAGGGACCTGTATGTGCAAGAATGTTTGTGACAATCCTCTTTGTGTTGGCCAGAAACTGGAAACTACATGAATGCCCATCAATTGGAGATTGGCTGAATAAATTGTGGTATATGAATATTATGGAATATTATTGTTCTGTAAGAAATTACCAACAGGATGATTTCAGAAAGGCCTGTAGAGACTTACATGAACTGATGTTGAGTGAAATGAGCAGGACCAGGAGATCATTATATACTTCAACAACAATACTGATCAATTCTGATGGACATGAATATCTT
The DNA here is from genome assembly GCF_048593235.1 of Sminthopsis crassicaudata. Classification (NCBI taxonomy): domain Eukaryota; kingdom Metazoa; phylum Chordata; class Mammalia; order Dasyuromorphia; family Dasyuridae; genus Sminthopsis; species Sminthopsis crassicaudata. The sequence continues at coordinate 380,210,442 of NC_133617.1, read as the reverse complement.
CAACAAAGAGAAGATCTAATTCAGTTCCAAATGATCAATGATGGACAGAATCAGTTACAACCAGAGAAGGAACACTGGGAAATGAATGTGGACTACTTGCATTTTTGTTTTTCTTCCCAGGTTATTTTTGCCTTCTGAATCCAATTCTTCTTGTGCAACAAGAGAACTGTATGGTTCTACACACATATATTGTATTTAGTATATACTATAACATATTTAACATGTATAAGACTGCCTGACATCTAGGAAAAGGGATGGAGGGAGGGAAGGGGAAAGTCGGAATAAAAGTGAGTGCAAAGGATAATGTAAAAAAAATTACCCATGTATATGTTCTGTCAATAAAAAGTTATACTTTAAAAAAAAAGAAAGAAAATTTTAAAAATAATTTAAAATTTAAAACTAATTTAAAAATTTTAAAAAGACTATTGTGTTTTTATCCCAAATATTTTGTCATGTTGTCTCAATGTTGTCATCTTCACTGCCCTCTTCAGTCATCCTGATCTATATCTTGTCACTGGACATAGATGGCTCTGGAGGAGAAGGTGAGGTTTGTGAATTTGATGTCATGGCCTTCTTCAAAAATGAAGAACAAAAAACTACAATCACAGCAATATACTCTGTTGAAGCTTCTTTTTTTATTCCTTTTATTTGTTCTTTGACCCATGAATTCTTCAGAATTAAGTTAGTCATTAGTTAATTTTAAATCCTTTTTTCAATGCCCTTTTTTGAATGTGAATCTTATATTTATTTAATTTTTCTGCATTTATTTTTAAGGGGTTTTCCTCTAATTCATGGTTATTTTAAACAAAGGAGCCATGCACAGGTGAGAAATTTGTACACCATTTTTATTCCTGTTCATTAATTTCTAAAGATCTATCTACTGTAACTAATTGTTCTTAAATTCTGTTCAGGTCCACAACTTCTTTCTTCTTTATTTTTTAAATTAGATTTTTCTTGGTCTAAAATTAAGTACATTGAATTCCCAATGCTTACAGTTTTGCCATTTCTTTTTGTAATTGTTTACAATTTGTTTAAAGTGTGGGCTCTTCTATTTTGAATTATATGACACATATGTATTGTTGATATTAATTAGCTATCTATTATTATGCATGATATTGCTTCCTTTTTATTTCTTTTCATCAAGGCTATTTTTGTAACTGTCATATCTGAGATTATGATTGCTATCCCTAATTTTCTAAGTTTGATTGAGTAATAAAAGATTTTACTTTAACCTCTTATTTTAACTCCATGTATTTTTACATTTCAAGTTTTTTTTTTTTTTTTTTGACAATGATATAGATGAATTTTACTTTCTAACCCAAACTGTTAGCCTCTTCCATTTAATGGGTAATTTTATTTACATTCATAGTTATGAATGTTAATTATGCCACTTTTTGGATATTCAGAAGATAACAATTTTTAGCCCAAGTCTCATCATCTAACTTGATGGCTCCATAAACTTAGAGTGATAAATTTGCAGGCTCCATAGTGAGAGCTTCTTGCCCTTGTTACTCAGACCCTACTCCATGATCAAAATAACACATTTGCTGACTTAGCCTTAGTTCGTGTTCCCTATGTTATGTTAGCTAACATAGGTTCCTGACCTGCCCATATGCTAGAAATTTCTAGCTCTTCGTGGACCTTTCTGCTGTGAGCTCTACTCTAATTCTCACAGGTGACTAACTTGCTACCTGCACTGATGTGAGCTGGAAAAAATGACCTAGTGTGATTTTCTCCTCCACTTTCTTGATCACTATTTGATCTTGTATTCTTCAATCTTTATTACAGTACAGTTGTGGGAGCATTACACTGCTTTCTCTTACTGAGCCATTTTTAGCAGTCTGACAAAACCTTTAGCTTCAAGGTCTTATTTTTGATTTAGAAAAAGTCCTATATTCAAAAACATATTGTATCAGCAAGATAGCTGAACCTACTTTTTGCTTTACACTATAGACCCCAGGGACTACAGTGGGTGACAGCTTAAAATGGCTCATTAGGTTTAGCTTTGTCAGGAAAGGGATTCAACATAAATGGCTATTTTAATAAAGTGTCATTATCATAAAATATTAGGTATTAACACCTCAAAATGTCATCATTACAGGAAAAAAGCTGAATTATCACAAATGTTATCAATGAGAAAAACTAGGAAGTTTTGAATATTCCTTAAGTGTCTGGGCAAATATTATCTCTTTAATCAAGAAATTTCTTAAAAGAATTGTTTTTTTCATTGTGTGCTCTGTTGATTGAAGGAAAGAATAAGGCATGTTACTTTAATTCATAAATCAAAAACAAAAGACACAGTTTTCTAGTTTTTATTAGAATTAACAGTTGTGACATTTATTCACAGGTGTTAGGAATTACCACTTGAGTAAAAGGCTGAAATAGGTTTTCAAAATCCAGTATTGCAAAAAAGTGCTAAGCTTTGTGTTCTACAATAATGTTGAACCCACTCTCTTAGTAATCATGAAAAATCCCCCCCAAGTTCATTGAATAAAATTTGACTTTCAAAAATAAAGTTTTAAATTCAAGTTACTTCACAGTTTTTGCTTATTAAATCCATAGTAAAATTAAATAAGGACAAAAAATAAGGTGTATCTATTATATTTATTTTAAAAGTATAAAGTGGAACTAGAGAAAAATGTCATGAAATGACCTTATGGCAAACCTAGAAACAATTCAAAGCCCTTAGTTCTAAAAAATTATCTTTAATCCACTATATAACATTTCCTCAAGAATTTTTCCCCCTTTTAATTTTGGTAGATCTCTTGGCAGACCTAATTTGCATTTCTTATCATACTAGGGTAAGGCTGCAGCCTAAGGCACTGTTAAGAGAGGAAACCATATGACTTTGGATATGTACTCAGTAGTACAATATTGGATTAACAATAATACTAACCTCACAGGCATAATTTGTCATGTTTACCTGAGAAATATTAAGTACAGGTCTATATGAAATATATTTCATCTCTTTCATGGCCCAATGATTATCAATAAAATTTAAATTCTGGATAATTTAATTGTTCATACTTTTTGGCATTATAATTACAGTGTTGAGTGCATCTTCCAAAGAGCTTAAAGGTGCAAATCAAGGTCTTCTTTATGCCAAAATATTTATAATATTACTTTTTGTAGTAGCTAAAATGAAATAAAATAAAGCTGTAAATGAAGTGCATACCTATCTTTCTAATGTATGGCATGTGGAAAAATGGAATATTGTTTCAGTATGTAATTAATATGAAAAATAAAAATAAATAATAAAAATCTTGTGTGAATTTAAGCAGAGTGAAATAAGCAGAATCAAGAGACAAATTTATTCCATATCCAAAGTGATAGTAAAAAAAAAAGTCAACATGAAAAGGAATAGAATCTATATTAAAACGGAAATGACTAATCTTGGTCTAAGAGGATAGATTAAAGAGCTATAGAATCTAAGAGTTGAAAGTGTCCTCAAAGGCCATCTAATTCTACCTATAACTAAGCAGAATCTCCTCTAAATTATAAAGAATAACTGATTATGAAACCTATGTTTGTAGTCCTTCATTGATGGGAAACCCTCCTCCTAAAGTAGCCTAGTCTAGTTTTGGATAGCTTTGATTGATTTCATTGTTTTTTAACTATTTAATATTTTGTTTCCCCCAATTACATGCAAAAATAATCTTTAAAATTCACTTAAAAATTTGAATTCCAAATTTTTCCCTCTTACCTCTCTTCATTAAGAAAGCAAAAAATTTAAAGTAGCTTATACATATACAGTCATGAAAAACATATTTCCATGTTAGTGATGCTTTGAAAAAAAAACAGACCAAAAAAAAAAAAAAAGAAAAGAAAGAAAGAAAGATATAGAAAGCAAAGAAAAAATATCCTTCAATCTGCATTTAGACTCCATTGATTCCTTCTCTGGAGATGGATAGCATTTTTCATCATAAATCCTTGAGTATTGTCTCAGCTCATTGTATTGCTCAGAATGTTTAATCATTCATAACTGATCATGTTTTCTGGGTTTTGCTCATTTGAGTTGCGTCAGTTCATACATGCCATTTCAAGTTTTTCTGACAGCATCCTGCTTCACATTTCTTATAACTCAATAGTATTCCATCATAATCACATATTACTGATGTGTTTTTTTAATCTCTTTCAATACAGATCAAAAAGGATATTACTTGGTCAAGTTTGCATGGCTTTATAACCTTTTGGGCTATATAATATATAATATAATATATATGCCCTTTGGTCGTAATTTCAAACTGTTCTACAGAATGACTGAATCAGTATATAAAATCAGTATATAACTTTACCAATAATCTATTAGTGTCCCAGTGTTACCACATCCACTCCAATATTTGTCATCTTCCTTTTTGTCATATTAGCTAATTTGATAGATGTGGCATGGGAGCAAGATTGTTTAATTTTCATTTCTTTACTTGATAGGAATTTAGAGCATTTTTCATGTTATTATAGATTGCTTATTCATATCCTTTTGACCATTTAGTAATTAAGGAACGGCTCTTATTTTTATAAATATGACTCATTTCAGTATATATTTAAAATAAGGCCTTTATTAAAGAAACTTGTCATAAAAATTCTAACATATCAAATATATATATATATTTCTCTTCATTCTACTTCCCCCCTCTCTCTTTCCTTCTCTCTCTCTCTCTCTCTCTCTCTCTCTCTCTCTCTCTCTCTCTCTCTCTCTCTCTCTCTCTCTCTCTCTCTCCTTTCACTCAGTCTATCATCAAATGTGTTTTGTCTGTCTTTTACCTACCCTAATCCATTCTCAATTTTATCATCCCTCTTCTTTACTCTTTCCCCCTCGACTTAACTGTAGGGTAAAATAGATCTACATGCCCAACTGAGTATATATGTTATTCTCTCTTTGAGTCAATTGCAATGAGAGTAAAGTTCACTCAATCCATCCCCCCCATCATTTTCCTCTCCACTATAAAAACCCTTTTACACTTTTTTTTTTAAATGGAAGATCATTTGTGGAGGATTATCTCCTTCTCCCTTTTCCCTTCTTCCAGTATAATCCTCTTTCTCATCCTTTAATTTTATTTTTTTACATATTATCCTGTCATATTCCACTTACATCTATGACTCTTTCTATATATACTCCTTCTAGCTAATTATGAACTAGAGAACAATAATGAGAAAATTTTTATGACCTTATGAATATGTATCATATTCCCATGTAGGAGTATAAAAATTTTTATCTTACTGAAGTTTTTATAATTTCTTTTTACCTTTTTATGCTTCTCTTGAGTTTTGTGTTTGAAAGTCAAAAGTCTATTTGGTTTTGGTCTTTTGATCAGAAATGCTTGAAAGACTTCTATTTCATTAAATATCCATTTTCCCCCCCTGAAGAATTATACTGAGGTTTGCTGGGTAGGTGGTTAGTAGTTGTAATTCTAGCTTCTTTGCCTTCTAAAATATCATATCTCGAGCTATTTAATCCTTTAATGTGGAAACTACTAAATCTTCTGTTATTATTAACGTGGCTCCATAATATGTGCAAAGCTTCCCTCTGTTCATTTGCAATATTTCTCTATTCTTGAGAATTTTGATTTTGGGATCACTTTCAGGAGGTGATTAGTAGATTCTTTACATTTCTAATTTACCCTCTGTTTCTAGAATATCAAGGCAGTTTTCCTTGCTAATTTCTTGAAAGATAATATCTAGGATCTTCTCTTAATTATGGTTTTTATGTAGTTCAATAATTTAAAAATTATTTCTCTTTATCTGCTTTCCTGGTCAGTTGTTTTCCCCTGAGATATTACATTTGTTTCTACTTTTCCTTTCCCAATTTTAGATTTTAAGGAATTCTTTTCTTCTGTAAAATGTTGTGCCTTCTTTTCCTTTGACCAATTTTGCTTCTTACAGAGTTCTTCTTTTCTTTGGATTTTTGTACCTTTTTACTATTTGACCTATTCTGTTTTTTAAAGTGTTATTTTCTAGTATGGCAGAAACTAGACATAGATCAGAATGCTATATAAAGATAAGATCTAAATGGGTTCATGATTTAGTCATTTACGTGATATTAATGCAAATTAGGAGAGCAAGGAATAGTTTACCTTTTAGATCTTTGAAGAAAGGAGGAATTTATGACTAAACAAAAAATAGAAAACATGAAATGTAAAATACATCATTTTGATTACATTAATTTTAACATTTTGTATAAACAAAACCAAATGTGGCCAAAATTGAGAGGAAAGCAGAAAACTGGAAAATAATTTTTACAGGTAATATTTTTGATAAAGGAATCGTGACTTCTGGCCAAAATGGCAGTGTGGAGGCAGACACCTGCTTGAGCTCTGTGTTTTCTCTCAGGACTTTCTTCATGACAAGCCTCAGAGTTATTGCTTGACCAGAAAAGAAACCCACAAATAATCACCAACAGAAGAAATCCTTTAAATTCACCAGAGAAGGTCTTCGTTTGCTGGGGGAGGGTTGAACAGACTGGGCCCAGATGGAGGGCAGGCAGCCCACACTGCAGACTGGAGGGGGAGGGGGTGATCTCTGCAAAAATACTTTTACCCCAGTATGGATATTCCCTCTTGGCAGCAAGCCAGGAGCAGCAGAGAAGGTGTAAACACCGGAGGTAAAGAATAAAACCCCAGAAAGCTAGCATCTCTCCGGACTGGCTACCCCCACCCCTGTCTGGAGACAGAAAGGAGTATACTTTCTTCTCAGCAGTTCATGGAACCTATACAAAAACTGATCATATACTAGGGCATAAAAACCTCAAAATCAAATGCAGTAAGGCAGAAATAGTAAATGCATCCTTTTCAGAACACAATGCAGTCAAAATTACATTTAATAAAAAGCCAGGAGAAAATAGACCAAAAAATAATTAGAAACTAAATAATATTGTACTAAAGAAGGATTAGGTAAAACAGCAAATCATAGACATAATTAATAACTTCACCCAAGAAAATGACAATAATGAGACATCATACCAAAATGTGTGGAATACAGCCAAAGCAGTAATAAGGGGAAGTTTTATATCTCTACAGGCCTACTTGCATAAAATAGAGAAAAAGGGGGTCAACAAATTGGGCTTACAACTAAAATTGCTAGAAAAGGAACAAAGTAAAAACCCCCAGACAAACATGAAACTGAAATTCAAAAAATAAAAGGTGAGATTAATAAAATTGAAAGTAAAAAAACTATTGAATTAATTAATAAAACTAAGAGTTGGTTCTATGAAAAAACCAACAAAATGGACAAACCCTTAGTAAACCTGATTTAAAAAAGGAAAGAGAAAAAGCAAATTGTTAGTCTTGAAAATGAAACGGGTGAACTCACCACTAATGAAGAGGAAATTAGAACAATAGTTAGGAGCTACTTTGCTCAACTTTATGCCGATAAATTCGATAACTTAAATGAAATGGATGAATACCTTCAAAAATATAGCTTGCCCAGATTAACAGAGGAAGAAGTAAGTAGTCTAAATAGTCCCATCTCAGAAAAAGAAATAGACCAAGCTATTAACCAACTCCCTAAGAAAAAATCCCTAGGACCAGATGGATTTACATGTGAATTCTACCAAACATTTAAAGAACAACTAACTCCAATGCTATATAAACTATTTGAAAAAATAGGAATTAAAGGAGTCCTACCAAATTCCTTTTATGACACAGCCATGGTACTGATATCTAAATCAGGTAGGCTGAAAACAGAGAAAGAAAACTATAGACCAATCTCCTTAATGAATATTGATGCTAAAATCTTAAATAAGATATTAGCAAAAAGACTTCAGAAAATCATCCCCAGGATAATACACTATGACCAAGTGGGATTTATACCAGGAATGCAGGGCTGGTTTAATATTAGGAAAACTATTAGCATAATTGACTATATCAATAACCAAATTAACAAAAATCATATGATCATCTCAATAGATGCAGAAAAAGCATTTGATAAAATCCAACATCCATTCCTACTAAAAACACTTGAGAGTATAGGAATAAATGGACTACTCCTTAAAATAATAAGCAGCATATATTTAAAACCATCAGTAAACATCATATGTAATGGCGATAAACTGGAACCTTTCCCTGTAAGATCAGGAGTGAAAGAAGGTTGCCTACTATCACCATTACTATTCAATATAGTACTAGAACAATAAGCAATAAGAGCCGAGAAAGAGATTCAAGGAATTAGAGTAGGAAATGAGGAAATCAAACTATTGCTCTTTGCAGATGACATGATGGTATACTTAGAGAACCCCAAAGACTCTGCTAAAAAGCTATTAGAAAAAATTCAGAACTTTAGCAAAATTGCAGGATACAAAATAAATCCACATAAATCCTCAGCATTTTTATACATTACCAACACTATCCAAGAGCAAGAAATACAAAGAGAAATTCCATTCAAAATAATGGTCGATAGTATAAAATATTTGGGAATATATCTAGCAAAGGAAAGTCAGGAATTATATGAGCAAAATTACAAAACACTTGCCACAAAAATAAAGTCAGATTTAAATAATTGGAAAGACATTCAGTGCTCTTGTTTAGGCCGAGCGAATATAATTAAGATGACAATATTCCCTAAACTAATCTATTTATTTAGTGCTATACCAATCAGACTCCCAAGAAACTATTTTAATGACCTAGAAAAAATAACAGAATTCATATGGAACAACAAACGGTCGAGAATTTCAAGGGAAGTAATGAAAAAAAAAATTAAATGAAGGTGGTCTAGCTGTACTTGATCTAGAACTATATTACAAAGCAACAGTCACCAAAACCATTTGGTATTGGCTAAGAAATAGACTAGTTGATCAGTGGAATAGGTTAGGTTCACAGGGCAAGATAGTGAATAAAAATAGCAATCTAGTGTTTGACAAACCCAAAGATCCCAACTTTTGGGATAAAAATTCATTATTTGACAAAAACTGCTGGGATAACTGGAAATCAGTATGGCAGAAACTAGGCATGAACCCACATTTAACACCACATACTAAGATAAGATCAAAATGGGTCCAAGACTTAGGCATAAAGAATGAGATCATAAATAAATTAGAGGAACATAGGAGTAAGGAATTTGTGTCCAAAGGAGAACTAGAGATCATTATTGATCATAAAACAGAAAATTTTGATTACATCAAATTAAAAAGTTTCTGCACAAACAAAACTAATGCAAACAAGATTAGAAGGGAAGTAACAAATTGGGAAAACATTTTTATAGGTAAAGGTTCTAATAAAGGCCTCATCTCCAAAATATACAGAGAATTGACTTTAATTTATAAGAAATCAAGCCATTCTCCAATTTAAAAAATGGTCAAAGGATATGAACAGACAATTTTCAGATGATGAAATTAAAACTATTTCCACTCATATGAAAGTGTTCCAAATCACTATTGATTAGAGAAATGAAAATTAAGACAACTCTGAGATACCACTACACACCTGTCAGATGGGCTAAGATGACAGGAACAAATAATGATGAATGTTGGAGGGGCTGTGGGAAAACTGGGACACTGATGCATTGTTGGTGGAGTTGTGAAAGAATCCAACCATTCTGGAGAACAATCTGGAATTATGCCCAAAAAGTTATCAAAATGTGCATACCCTTTGACCCAGCAGTGCTACTACTGGGCTTATATCTCAAGGAAATACTAAGAAGGGAAAGGGACCTGTATGTGCCAAAATGTTTGTGGCAGCTCTTTTTGTAGTGGCTAGAAACTGGAAACTGAATAGATGCCCATCAGTTGGAGAATGGTTGGGTAAATTATGGTATATGAATGTTATGGAATATTATTGTTCTGTAAGAAATGACCAACAGGAGGAATACAGAGAGTCTTGGAGAGACTTACATCAACTGATGCTGAGTGAAAGGAGCAGAACTAGGGGATCATTATACACTTCAACAATGATACTGTATGAGGATGTATTCTGATAGAAGTGGATATCTTCAACATAGAGAAGAGCTAATCCAATTCCAATTGATCAATGATGGACAGAATCAGCTACATCCAGAAAGGGAACACTGGGAAATGAGTGTAAACTGTGAGCATTTTTTAGGTTTGTTTTTGTTTTTGTTTTTGTTTTTCTTCCCAGATTATTTTTACCTTCTGAATACAATTCTTCCTTTGCAACAACAACAACAGCAAAATTCGGTTCTGCACATATATATTGTGCCTAGGATATACTATAAGATATTTAATATGTATGGGAATGCCTGCCATCTAGGGGAGGAGGTGGAGGGAAGGAGGGGAAAAATTTGGAACAGAAGGGAGTACAATGGATAATGTTGTTTAAAAAAAATTACCTATGCTTATGTACTGTCAAAAAAATAGAAATATTTTACTGGAAAGTAGGAGTGGAAAGAAATAAGAAAAGGGGATGTATAAAAGGGAAGGTGGATCAAGGTAAGTAATAGACACAAGTAAAACAATTTTGAGGATAGATATGGTGAAAGGAGATATTAGGATAAATAGGGGAAAGTTGGTGGAGGGAAATACACAATCATAATATGAAAAAATTACAGCAATTTTTCTGATAAAAATCTCATTTCTCAAACATTTAGAGAAATGAGTTATATATATGTATATGTATATATACATACACAGATACACACAGACACAGATATACATGTGTTTCTGTGTATTTGTATATATGAAAGAACCATTCTCAATTGCAAAATGGTCAAAAGCTATGAATAGGCAGTTTTTACATAAAGTAATCAAAGCTTTCTATAATCATGTGAAAATGCTCTGAATCATTATTAATTAAAGAAATGCAAATTAAAACATCCCTGAGCTACCATATCACACTTATGAAATTGTCTAATATGACAGAGGAGCAAAATAACAAATGTTGCAGTGGATGTAAGGAAAATTGAGTATTCTGATTAAACAATTTTGTAGAGCATTTTAGAATTATGCATAAAGGGCTATAAAATTATGCATACTCTTTGACTTAGCAATACCACTATTATATTTGTATCCAAAAGAGATGTTAAAAAAAAAAGAAAAAGTACCTTTATGGAGAAAAATATTTATAGCAGCTCTTTTAATGGTAGCAAAGATTTGGAAATTGAGGTAATGACCATCAACTGGAGCAAGGCTAAACAAGTTATTGCTTGTGATTGTAATGAAATACTGTTGTGCTACAATGATGTTGTTTTCAGAAAAAACATGGAAAGACTTATATGAAAAGTGAAATGAAAATGAGCAGAGCCAAGAGAATATTGTACATAATTAAAACAATTAATTACTATGAGTAGCTATGACTTAGCAATTCTCAGCAATACAATGATCTAAAACAGTTCTGAAGAACTTATGTTGAAAAATGTTATCTATTTCCAGAAAAAGAATTAATGGAGTCTAAAGCAGATTAAAGGATACTTTTTCCTTCCTTCTTTTTTTGTCTGTGTTTTCTTTTACAATATGACTAATGTAGAAATGCTTTTCATGACACACTTGTACAATCTATATTAAATGTCTTGCCTTCTCAATAAGGGGCACAGGGAAGGGAGGGAGAAAATATTTGGAACTCAAAATTGAAAAACAAGAATGTTAAAATTGTTTTTATATGTAATTGGAGGAAAATAAAATATCAAATCAAGGGGAAAAATAATCATGCCATCTTAAAAAAGTGATCCTTTCTGGCTTGCTTTAAAAATGATTTTGAGTCAGAATAAAAGACAAATTTAAGAATACATAACCATTGTTCTATACTTATCTATCATATACCCTTACTAGACATACATACACACATATTTATATATGTCTATGCATGCATGTATATATTTTACATATATGTGCATATATATAATATATATGCACACATTTCTTTCTTTCCATATGTGTGTGTGTGTGCACACACGCGCACATGTGCGCGTATCTATCAGCAGCAAAGCCCCATTGTTTGAGAGTTGTATTTTGACAGGGAAAATGTTACCACAGTGCTCTGTAATGTCATACATCTCAGTTCCAATAAGTTAGTATTTAATGTCTAGAATCTCTTCCAAATAAAAGCAGGTTGACTTGTCTTTAAGTATAGCTATTGTACCCAAGACTAGGTTAAAGTCTTTTTTTTGGACCCTTATATTGGATTAAAGAATGAAGCTTGTTGTAATCAGACAGTTTTCTAATTTAAGATTAGACATTCCCAAGATTTTCTGTGACTTAGCATGCAATTAAGTGGATTTGAACCAGAGAAAAAAATAATGAGTTAAGTTCACTTTTCTTTACCAACCCAGCACACATTAATGCCTTTGTCATCTATTATCTATTAGCAGAGAAGTCTTTTTGGCATTGATAATGGGGAAAACTTCACGTCAGTGATCAGCAGCCACCAAACATTTCAGCTACAATTGGATAGGGTATTCATAGAGGCTAGAACATCTCCCAAATAGTTCTTTAATAGCAGCTATCCAACATGGCTAAGAAAAGCCAAACAGAGGCCCACTATTTTTTAAATGAAATATTTTCTTTTCTATTTCAATGTGATGTCTAATTTTTTAAAAGTTTATGCTAATAAAATGTAAACTCTGTCAGTTCCTATTCAGTTGGAAGTGAAGCATAGAATTCTTTGTATGTTAACCCTTTGCCCTTATCACATTCTAACCTTATAGCATATTTATTTGTAAATAAGCCATATCTTCTATTATTACATTATAAGTTCCTAGAGAGTATTTTGCATCTTTTTCTTCTTTATATCCTCAGCATCTAGCACAATGTTTTCCTTAATAATGTTTATTGAATTCATTTGTCATTTCACCACTGGAGAATGAAAATTAATGGAATGTTTTGAGAGATGGGTAATAGTTGAAACATTGAATAAGAAGAAGAAAGATATTTTTATTAGCAATGTTTCGGTGAATATAGTGGGTTACTACTATATCAATGAAGTTAGTAGTGGTGCAGGAAGGAGAAGACATGGTGCTTTGGGTAAGAATAAAAAAGAATATTCATTTGCTGGTACTTATTGACATTGGGAATCTGGTATCTACGGGGAAACATGCTAATCTAGGAGCGCTAGAATATTTAGCATATTCCAAAAGCCAGACAAAGATTATGATAAAGAGAGGCTGAGACCCATCCCTAGTACTGGAAAATATAACTCAAAGAACATATCTTTTGAATAGTATCATAAACTAAGATGAATATGATCTAAGTAAAGATACTAGAAGGGTTTGCGATTGCCTTCTCCAGTTCAATTTACAGATGAGGAAATTGAGATAAATGGAGTTAAATGAACTTCCCTAGGTCACACAGGTAGTAAGTATATGAGGTTAGATTTGAACTTAGGAAGATGAGTTCCTGACTCCAGGCCTGGCACTTTATTCACTAAATCACTGAATGACAACCTTTATAAGTAGAAGAAAAGATAAGTTGGTCACCTAACAAGGGCAAAAGATGACAGATATGTTTCCCTGTTAACTCTCACAGTGTCTGGAGAAAATAAAGAAAGCTTCTATTACATTGAGCTTTCCCCCTGTGATAAACTTATGGGAAGGCATGAACAAAAGTTGCATAAGGCAGTAAGGCATGTCTGAGTTGTGGTCTGAATTATTGAATGGAACATTCAAATCAATGAGATCACAAATCCCTTGTGAGAATTTGGGTGTGGGCCCAGTGACTCATAATGTTTAATATATAAAATCCACATCCATCCACCCCCCATTACACACACACAAAAAAATAATAGTAGCAGATAGATGCTACAGTGTATTGAGTCCTGAGCCTGAAGTCAGAAAAATCTGAGTTCAAATCCAATCTCAGATACTTGCTAGGTGACCCTCTATCTGTCTCAGTTTCCTCAACTATAAAAAAGGGATAATAAAAGCACTTGTCTCCCCAAGTTGTTGTGAGGATCAAGTGAAATAATACATGAAAAGAAGTTAGCATGGAGCCTAGTACCTAGTAGGATGGTAGGTATGTAATAAATGCTTCCTTCATCAAAAAATTGGGAACTGAAGTTTAGAGGAGCTGATGAAGATATATTAAGGCTTAAGGGAGTTGCTATCTTCATCATTAGAGATAATACCTAACTAGATAAAAGAACAAATCTTTTAAAGTTTAAAGTAAAAAAAAAAATGGAAAACTTAATCTATATACTTGACAATCAATACATTAGTGTACCTGTGGATCTCATTGGTTTGGGTCTTTTTTAAGCACAAATTAGTAGTAGCATAAGTTGGAGAGAGAGACATAAATTATAAAAATTATACAGTTATAGACCATCTAGCTTTGTGAAAAGCTTCATTCACTGACCAACAAGTAAAGCTGTTTCAAGAGAACCTGGATCATATTGATTTTCTGTAATGAATGAAATTAGGAGACAAAAGGAAGTAGCAAATAATGGTTCAAAGGTAATTTTTAAAGAGACAAAGGAGTTGGTAGAATGGGCTTGATCCTAAATCTAAAGGCACTAATAAACTTATTATATGGGATAAGTTTGGTAGGCTCATAGTGTAACATTCAAGATAAGTATTAAAAAAAGCCATCATAATCATAATTGCATCTGATACATCATTTGTTGCTGGTGATGAAATCATAAAACTTCTACAAATAATTCCATAAAGCCCTCAAAATGAAAGCAACTGATACTTTGATACTAAGTGATTGCTAAGCAAAAGTAGGCATAGGTAACTATATTGAGGAATGAGAAACACCAGAGTCAGGAGGTGACACATATTTATATACCATGAATATGTTCCTTGAAAAAAGAATTAGAATGTGTTGGACATGTCAAACAACAAATAACATCATACAACTGAGATTTATTTTAATGTAATAGGTGATAGAATATAATCTATTTTAATAGATAGTAGCATAATTTTTGGTCTATCTTTTGGAGTGAGAGTGAACATGGCTTATGAGACAAAATCAGTTTGTGTACGGGAGTGGGAGAGAACAGATCAAAGGTATGGCCACTGCTGGGCCTAGTTGAGACAGATAGAAGATATAAGTGACGGGACTTGAAAAGGTTTAAAAACTAGGAGGCTAGATTATTCGAGGAGGACAGATGTAGAAGTAAAGAATATTGTGAGCTAAATTCTGAATTTATTCAGAACAAAGGAAAATAACTTTTAGGTCTGGCATAGTTAGACCACCTTCATTTGCATTTTTTTCATTAATTCCCTTGAAATTCTTGAACTTTTGCTTTTCCAGATGAACTTTGTTATCATTTTTTCTAGGTCAGTAAAATAATTTTTAGGAGTTTGATTGGTATGACACTTAATAACAAGATTAATTTAGGTAATATTGTTATTTTTATTATATTAGCTTGACCACCCATGACCACTTGATATTTTTTCCAGTTGATTATATCTGGCATCATTTGTGTGAAGAGTATTTTGTAATTGTGTTCATATAGTTCCTGACTTTGCTTTAGCAAGTAGACTCACAAATATTTTATATTATATAGAGTTATTTAAATGAAATTTCTCTTTGTATCTCTTGCCACTGGACTTTGCTAGTAATATTTTAAAATACTGATGATTTATGTGGATTTATTTTGTATCCTGCAACTTTGCTAAAGTTGTGAATTGTTTATATTTTTTTAGTTGATTCTCTAGGATTCGCTACATATGTATGCCATCATATCATCTTCAAAGAGTGATAATTTGGTTTCCTAATTTCCTACTCTAATTCCTATAATCTTTCTTTTTTTTTCTCATCACCAAAGGTAGCATTTCTAATACATTATTGTACAGAAATGGTGATAGTGGGCAACTTTGTTTTACCCCAGATTTTGTGTGTGTGTGTGTGTGTGTGTGTGTGTGTGTGTGTTTATTAATTTTTATAATTATAACATTTTCTTTGACAGTACATAGTCATAGGTAATTTTTTTTACATTATCCATTGTACTCCCTTCTGTTCCAAATTTTTCCCCTCCTTCCCTCCACCTCCTCCCCTAGATGGCAGGCATTCCCATACATATTAAATATCTTATAGTATATCCTAGGTACAATATATATGTGCAGAACCAAATTTTGTTGTTATTGTTGTTGCAAAGAAAGGATTGTATTTGGAAGGATAATCTGGGAAGAGAAACAAAACACAACAAAGCAAAACAAAACAAAACAAAACAAAAAAACAATGCTCACAGTTTACACTCATTTCCCAGTGTTCCTTTTCTGGATATAGTTTATTCTGTCCATCATTGATCAATTGGAATTGGATTAGCTCTTCTCTATGTTGAAGATATCCACTTCCATCAGAATACATCCTCATACAGTATCATTGTTGAAGTGTATAATGATCCCCTAGTTCTGCTCCTTTCACTCAGCATCAGTTGATGTAAGTCTCTCCAAGCCTCTCTGTATTCCTCCTGTTGGTCATTTCTTACAGAACAATAATATTCCATAACATTCATATACCATAATTTACCCAACCATTCTCCAATTGATGGTCATCCATTCATTTTCCAGTTTTTAGCCACTAACAAAAAGGGCTGCCACAAACATTTTGGCACATACAGGTCCCTTTCCCTTCTTTAGTATTTCCTTGGGATATAAGCCTAATAGAAGTACGGCTGGATCAAAGGGTATGCACATTTTGATAACTTTTTGGGCATAATTCCAGATTGTTCTCCAGAATGGTTGGATTCTTTCACAACTCCACCAACAATGCATCAGTGTCCCAGTTTTCCCCCAGCCCCTCCAACATTCATCGTTATTTGTTCCTGTCATCTTAGCCAATCTGACAGGTGTGTAATGATATCTCAGAGTTGTCTTTAGCCAATACCAAATGGTTTTGGTGACTGTTGCTTTATAATATAGTTCTAGATCAAGTACAGCTAGACCACCTTCATTTAATTTTTTTTTTCATTACTTCCCTTGAAATTCTCGACCGTTTGTTGTTCCATATGAATTCTGTTGTTATTTTTTCTAGGTCATTAAAATAGTTTCTTGGGAGTCTGACTGGTATAGCACTAAATAAATAGATTAGTTTAGGGAGTATTGTCATCTTAATTATATTCGCTCGGCCTAAACAAGAGCACTGAATGTCTTTCCAATTATTTAAATCTGACTTTATTTTTGTGGCAAGTGTTTTGTAATTTTGCTCATATAATTCCTGACTTTCCTTTGCTAGATATATTCCCAAATGTTTTATACTATCTACCATTATTTTGAATGGAATTTCTCTTTGTATTTCTCGCTCTTGGATAGTGTTGGTAATGTATAAAAATGCTGAGGATTTATGTGGATTTATTTTGTATCCTGCAATTTTGCTAAAGTTCTGAATTTTTTCTAATAGCTTTTTAGCAGAGTCTTTGGGGTTCTCTAAGTATACCATCATGTCATCTGCAAAGAGCAATAGTTTGATTTCCTCATTTCCTACTCTAATTCCTTGAATCTCTTTCTCGGCTCTTATTGCTTATTGTTCTAGTACTATATTGAATAGTAATGGTGATAGTAGGCAACCTTCTTTCACTCCTGATCTTACAGGGAAAGGTTCCAGTTTATCGCCATTACATATGATGTTTACTGACGGTTTTAAATATATGCTGCTTATTATTTTAAGGAGTAGTCCATTTATTCCTATACTCTCAAGTGTTTTTAGTAGGAATGGATGTTGGATTTTATCAAATGCTTTTTCTGCATCTATTGAGATGATCATATGATTTTTGTTAATTTGGTTATTGATATAGTCGATTATGCTAATAGTTTTCCTAATATTAAACCAGCCCTGCATTCCTGGTATAAATCCCACTTGGTCATAGTGTATTATCCTGGGGATGATTTTCTGAAGTCTTTTTGCTAATATCTTATTTAAGATTTTAGCATCAATATTCATTAAGGAGATTGGTCTATAGTTTTCTTTCTCTGTTTTCAGCCTACCTGATTTAGATATCAGTACCATGGCTGTGTCATAAAAGGAATTTGGTAGGACTCCTTTAATTCCTATTTTTTCAAATAGTTTATATAGCATTGGAGTTAGTTGTTCTTTAAATGTTTGGTAGAATTCACATGTAAATCCATCTGGTCCTAGGGATTTTTTCTTAGGGAGTTGGTTAATAGCTTGGTCTATTTCTTTTTCTGAGATGGGACTATTTAGACTACTTACTTCTTCCTCTGTTAATCTGGGCAAGCTATATTTTTGAAGGTATTCTTCCATTTCATTTAAGTTATCGAATTTATTGGCATAAAGTTGAGCAAAGCAGCTCCTAACTATTGTTCTAATTTCCTCTTCATTAGTGGTGAGTTCTCCCTTTTCATTTTCAAGACTAACAATTTGCTTTTTCTCTTTCCTTTTTTAAATCAGGTTTACTAAGGGTTTGTCCATTTTGTTGGTTTTTTCATAGAACCAACTCTTAGTTTTATTAATTAATTCAATAGTTTTTTTACTTTCAATTTTATTAATCTCACCTTTTATTTTTTGAATTTCAAGTTTCGTGTTTGTCTGGGGGTTTTTACTTTGTTCCTTTTCTAGCAATTTTAGTTGTAAGCCCAATTTGTTGACCCCCTCTTTCTCTATTTTATGCAAGTAGGCCTGTAGAGATATAAAACTTCCCCTTATTACTTCTTTGGCTGTATTCCACACATTTTGGTATGATGTCTCATTATTGTCATTTACTTGGGTGAAGTTATTAA
This sequence comes from Sminthopsis crassicaudata, assembly GCF_048593235.1. NCBI lineage: Eukaryota > Metazoa > Chordata > Mammalia > Dasyuromorphia > Dasyuridae > Sminthopsis > Sminthopsis crassicaudata. The sequence continues at coordinate 380,191,887 of NC_133617.1, read as the reverse complement.
TTATGTCTATGATTTGCTGTTTTACCTAATCCTTCTTTAGTACAATATTATTTAGTTTCTAATTATTTTTTGGTCTATTTTCTCCTGGCTTTTTATTAAATGTAATTTTGACTGCATTGTGTTCTGAAAAGGATGCATTTACTATTTCTGCCTTACTGCATTTGATTTTGAGGTTTTTATGCCCTAGTATATGATCAGTTTTTGTATAGGTTTCATGAACTGCTGAGAAGAAAGTATACTCCTTTCTGTCTCCATTTAGCTTTCGCCAAAGATCTATCATATCAAACTTTTCTAGTATTCTATTTTACCTCTTTGACTTCTTTCTTATTTATTCTGTTGTTTGATTTACCTAATTCTGAGAGTGCAAGGTTGAGATCTCCCACTATTATAGTTTTGCTGTCTATTTCTTCTTGCAGCTCTCTTAATTTCTCTTTTAAGAATTTAGATGCTGCACCACTTGGTGCATATATGTTTAATATTGATACTGCTTCATAATTGATGCTACCCTTTAGCAGGATATAATGCTCTTCCTTATCTCTTTTAATTAGATCAATTTTTGTTTTTGTTTGATCTGAGATGAGGATGGCTACCCCTGCTTTTTTGGCTTTACCTGAAGCATAGTAGATTCTGCTCCACCCTTTTACTTTTAGTTTGAATGTATCACCCTGTTTCAGGTGTGTTTCCTGTAAACAACATATAATAGGATTCTGACTTTTAATCCAGTCTGCTAACTGCTTCCTCTTTATGAAGGAGCTTACCCCACTCACATTTATGTTTAGAATAACTAATTCTATATTGCTTGCCATCCTGTTAACCCCTGCTTATGCTTTTCTCCTTTCCTTCCCTCTTACCCCCCTACCCAGTATTAAGCTTGTGAACACCACTTGCTTTTCACAGCTCTCCCTTTTTAGTATCCCTCCACCACCTTAAAGTTCCTCCCCTTATTTTACCTCTTTTCCTCACAATTTCTGTATTCCCTTCCCCTTAGCTTACTCCTTTCCTCTCACTTTTCAATGAAGTGGAAGAAGTTTCATCATAAATGGAATATGTCTATTGATACACACTATGTTCATCTCCCTCCTTTCTTTCTCTCAGATATAATAGGTTACCTTTGTCTCTTCATGAGATATAGTATCATGACTTTACCCTTTTTTATGATATAATTTCTTTTCCACCTCTAGTTTCCAGGACAAATTACACATGTGTTCTTTACATAACTTTATGGCAGAAATATAGTTCTCAAGATTTCTTTTTACCTTTTTAGAAATCTCTTGAGTTCTGTATTTGAAGATCAAACATTTTGTGTAGGTCTGGTTTTTTCATCAAGAATAGATGGAATTCATTTATTTCATTAAATGTCCATCTTCTTCCCTGGAAAATGATGCTCATTTTTGCTGGGTAAGTTATTTTTGGCTGCATACCAAGTTCCTTAGCCTTTTCGGAATATCATGATCCAGGCCATTCGTTCTTTTAATGTGGACGCTGCTAGATCCTGGGTTATCCTTATTATGGCTCCTCCATATCTGAATTGCTTTTTTCTAGCAGCTTCCAGTATTTTTTCCTTCGTCTGATGGTTCTTTAACTTGGCCACTATATTTCTTGGCGGTTTGATTTTAGGGTCCCTTTCAGTAGGTGATTGATGAATTTTTTCAATGTCTATTTTACCCTCTGTTTCCAAAACATCTGGGCGGTTCTCTTTGATAATTTCCTGGAAAATAGTGTCCAGGCTCTTTTTTTCCCTCACATTTTTCAGGGAGTCTGATTATTCTCAAATTGTCTTGCCTGGATCTGTTTTCCAGGTCTTTCCAGGTTTTCTAATAAGGTACTTGACATTCTTTTCAATTGTTTCATTTCTCTGGTTTTGCTTAACTGCTTCTTGGTTTGCCCTTGAGTCATTCATTTCTACTTGTTCGAGTCTAATTTTCAATGATGTATTTTCTTCACTCACTTTTTTTATATCTTTTTGTAATTGTCCAATTGAGTTTTTAAGTGAGTTTTTTTCTTCTATGGAATTTTTTTCCATTTCATCCCTCCCCTGAGCAAACACAGACCTTCTCTGGTGAATTTCAAGGATGGCTTATGTTGGTGATTATTTGTGGGTTTTTTTTCCGGTCAAGCATTAATTCTGAGGCTTATCATGAAGTAAGTCTTGAGAGAAAACACGGAGCTCAAGCAGCTGTCTGCCTCCATGCCGCCATCTTGGCTGGAAGTCTTCTATATCTAATTGAGTATGTATATTATTACTTCTTTGAGTCAATTCCAATGTGAGAAAAGATCATTAGATCTCCCACAAAACTCCCCAATCTTCTTTTACACTTTTTTTATATAGAATAATTTGTCCCATTCTACTGCTCCCTTTCTCTTTCTCCTAATGCTTTTCTCTTTCTCACCCCTTAATTTTATTTTTATATAATTATTCATCATATTAAATTCAAACATATACCCTCCATTTATGTATACTCTTAACTTCCCTAGTAATATAAGAAAAATTTTAGGAGTTACAAGTATTATTTTTCTACAGATAAATGTAAACTATTTCACAGTATTGAAATTTTGATGATTTCTCTTTCCTATTTCCTTTTCCTATTTTCTCTTATATTTGAAAGTCAAAATGTCTATGCAACTCTGGTCTTTTCACACACAGCCTTCTATTTTATTGAAAATTCATTTTTTTTTCCCTGAAGGACTTTACTCAGGTTTGTATGATAGGTAATTCTTGTTTGTAATCCAAGCTCTTTTATCTTTTAGAATATCATATTCCAAGTCTTCCAGTCCTGTAATGCAAAAGCTGCTAAATGTTGTGTTATTTTGACTATGGTTCCACAATATTTTGAATTGTTTCTTTCTGGATGCTTGCAATATTTTTTCCTTGACCTGGGAATTCTAGAATTTAGTGATAATATTCTGAGGAGTTTTCATTTTGGTATCTCTTTTAGGAGGTATTAGTGGATTCTTGCTATTTCTATTTTATTTTCTGGTTCTAGAATATCAGAATAGTGTTTCCTGATAATTTCTTTTTTTAAAGCTTTTTTTTTTTTAATTTTCAAAACATATGCATGGATACTTTTTCAATAATGACTCTTTCATAGGTTTGTGTTGCAGATTTTCCCCTCCTTCCTACTTCCTCCCCTAGATGACAAGCAAAAATATATGTGATACATGTTTAAATATATGTTAAATCCAAAATGTGTAAACATATTTATAACAATTCTCTTGATGCACAAGAAAAATCAGATCAAAAAGGAAAGTAAATGAGTAAGAAAACAAAATTCAAGCAAACAACAATAAAAAAGAGTGAGACTATTATATTGTGATCCACATTCAGTTCTCATAGTCCTCTCTCTGAGTGTAGATGGCTCTCTTCATCACAAGATCATTGGAACTGGCATCAAATCATCTCATTGTTGGAATTGATCCCCATAGTACTGATGTTGTGTACAGTGATCCTGGTTCTGTTCATTTCACTTAGCATCAGTTCATGTAAGTCTTTCCAGGCCTCTCTAAAATCATCCTCCTGATCATTTCTTATAGAACAATAATATTCCATAACATTCATATACCATAATTTATTCAGCCATTCTCTAATTGATGGGTATCCACTTAGTTTTCAGTTTCTTGCCACTGTGAAAAGGACTGCCACAAACATCTTTGCACATGTGAGTCCTTTTCTTTCCTTTATGATCTCTTTGGGATATAAGCCACGCTGCTGGATCAAAGGGTATGCACAGTTTGATAACTTTTTGAGCATAGTTCCAAATTGCTCTTGAGAATGACTAGATCTGTTCACAGTTCCACCAACAATGCATTAGTGTCCCACTTTTCCCACATCCCTGCCAACATTCATCATTATCTTTTCCTGTCATCTTAGCCAATCTGAGAGTTGTGTAGTGGTATCTCAGAGTTGTCTTAATTTGAATTTCTCTGATCAATAGTGATTTAAAGCACCTTTTCATATGACTAGAAATGGTTTTAATTTTTACATCTGAAAATATCAACTCAATGCACAGGTCACTTCTAAAATTAATAATAGAGCCATATTTCTTTAAAAATTGACTTTGATTCCTAGAAAAATTCTAGAAAATAACAATTATTTTGAGAAAGCATGGATTTGTTGTAGTCTAATGTTATTTCCTATTTTGTACTTTTCAGATTGGATGATAGGGGCAGCTAGATAGTCCAGTGGATGAAGTGCTGAAAGTGGAATTGAGAAGATTCTTACCTTCCTGAATACCACCTATCTCTCTGGTCTCAGACATTTAGTAACTATATGAGTCAGATCATTGAACCCTGCTTCCTCAGTTTCCTCATATGTAAAATGAGCTGGAGAAAGAAAGACAAATAAAGTATCTTTGCCAAGAAAACCCCAGATGAGGTCACAAATAATTAGACACAATTGAAGAACAGCTGAACAACAACTAAGATTGGAAGGTGTGGAAAATAACCAAGATATGATATATTTGAATTTCAACAAATTTGATAGTCTTACATGGAGCCATAAAGTCATAAAATTCTCTTGTGAGAGTCTTGTAAACAAGGTGAGGGGATAAGGATTAGATAAAAGTAGAGTTCAGTGCATTCAAAGGTGGTTAAATAACAAATGATAATTAATTATAAAGGACTATTGAAGAAGGATGCTCTCTGCACCCAGATAAAGGATTAATAAATAGAATATGCATAGAATAATTTTACATATATCTAGCTATTTGTGTGTAATGATAGCCATCTCTAGGGCAGGGGTCTGGAGGGAAGAAAATAAAAGATAAAATTACATGATAACTTTGTTGTATATTTAAAAGGAATAGCAAATTAAAACATAGTAGATATCCAGTTTCATGTGCAATCATATTGTTCTGTTATACTACATGAAAATCCTAATTTTATTCCATAAATTAAAATTAAAATTTTTAAAAAGAGAGACAGCATGAATGATTTGTAATCTATATTCTTGGGGAAAGTTCTTGAGTCATTAAAGATGTATCTAAGTAAAAAACTAAAAAAGATAATGGTCTTAACTTGAAGAGCAATCTCTGGTGAATTGCCCCAAAGTTGTGAGTTCTATTGTGTTGAATATTGCTTTTTTAATCAATGATTTGGGTAAAGCCATTAAGGACTAGTTACCTAATTTTCAATCAGCAAAGAGCTAGACAGGATAGACAAATTGTTGATGACAGAATCAGTATCTAAAAGGCTTTAATAATGATAATATTAAATTAGATCTAAAAATCATTTAATAGAGACCTATGAAATATTATTACACCTTGGTTCAAAATCAGTGTAAAAATATAGAATGGTTAAACAATAGTTTATGTGAAAAAATTGTGAAAGTTATATTATAATCCAAATAGTGAATCAGTATATTGTGATTCCCCCCAAAATGTAATCATAATTATATTATGATATATATATATGTACATATATATTTATATTTATCTTAATGAGAGTATAATCTCCAAAGTGAGTGAGTCACTTACCACATTACTTGAGAATAATGTGCTCAATTTTAGATATTAAACTTGATTTTTCCTGTCAGACAAAACTAGTATGAATGAGTAGAAAGTGTGTGTGTGTGTGTGTGTGTGTGTGTGTATGTGTATGTATGTATTAGAAATAAACAAAACATTGGCTAACTGATAGAATTGTTTTTAAAAATGGAATGGGAAGGTTTTGAAATGAGATCTTCAGGAAGAGTGGAGCTGATCACTTTTCAGAGATAAAAGTAACATAGTAGTGTAAATAGAAATAAACTTGGAAGAGCTGGGTTTCAAATTATTTCTTGACAGATGTTTCTAACCCCAGACAAGTCACAATTTTTCTGAGCTTCAGTTTCTTCTTCTGTAAAATCTGGACAATAATACATGTCATATATGCCTTGAAGAGAACTTGTGGGATGAAAGTAATCCAGGGTTGGAGATGGCAAAGCATGATTATTGACAAGACAAGGTGGCAAAAGAAGCAAGGTGGAACAGTACCTAAAGTGCCAGGCCGGGAGTCAGGAAGACTCATCTTTCTGAGTTCAAATCTGGCCTCAGACACTAGATGTATGATTCTGGGCAGGCCACTTAACCCTGTTTGCCTCAGTTCCTCATCTGTAACATTAGCTAGAAACGAAAATGATAGCAAACCATACCAGAAAATTTTAAATAGGATGATGTAGAAGCATTTAAGTGCCAACTATGTTTCAGGCACTATATTAGGTAAGAGGTTACAAATACAAATAAAAGAATGAAACAATCCCTGATATAAAGTAGTTTACATTAAGGTACCTTAGTAGTCACCTGCCTAGGCCAACACTCATTTCATAAAGGTTAAGCAATTTGCCCAAATTAATGCAGATAGTGAGCAAATGAAGTGGAATTTGAAGCCAAGTTCTCTGATATCTCAGAGAAAAAATGAAAGAATGGAACTATTTCAAGGTCAGAGCTATATAAATGATAGGAAGAAAAAATCCCAGGCTGGTGTTCTGCATAGACAAAATTGGCAGTCCTCAACTTTGAAAGTGCAGTATAAGGTATTATACCTAGAAATGTAACATGATATTAAGTGACACCATATGGTGGGGGGTGTGAACAAAAAGAGAAAGGAATGTCCATAACATGTTAGTACACTTAGAAGTATAAATATTCTTATCCTTTAGAAAGTAAAATAAGTAAAAAAGAAAAAAAACCTCTTAATGGAACAAAGTAATAAAAGATGCAAAAGTATTTGATCTCTTAAAGATAACATTGACAGGACTCTCATATACTTGTGATAAATCCAGAATAGATCTGGAAAAACAAGTACTGAAGATTTTTATTAAACCAGATTTTGGCTTGGAAGATTTCTTAATGTTTAATTCACTTTTAATTTCTGTTATTCCTTCAAAAATCATGTTTTGGGCATCAAAAGGATTTGGAAAATTCCATTCAATTCCTTTAATCTGATATCACTCAGTATTTTTTTTTTAATACTGATAATAGAGGAATTGTAGAGAATAGTGGTCGTTGCATCAGCCCCCAAGTCTGGAAGACCTGATTTTGAATTATGATTTAGACATTTAATAGTTATATGATCCTGGGCAAATCACTTAACTTCCACCTGTAAAATCTTGGGGCATACAGCAGCATGTAACTCATAATGTTGTTGTAAGAATAAAGTAAGATAATATTGGGCAAAATGTTTGACAAAACTTAAAATGTAATGTAAATATTAGCTATTATTAGAGGCCACTTTTCCAGTTATCTGATTTCTAAATCTGATAGTTTTCTCTATCAATGCAAATTGTCTCCTCTGCAACTGGATCAATGAGCCAAACCCAGGTTAATCTGACTCTGAGACTATCTATCTACTATGCCATGCTACTTCTCTGGTACTGGGGACAATAAGACAAACATAAAACAGTTTTTGTCTTCAAAGAAGAAAAGAATGAAAAATGTAAACAGATGTGAATATACCATATTTGCAAGTGTGTGTATATGTATGTGTATATATGAATAAAAACATACATATATGTAGCATTTATCAATCAATAGACATTTATTAAGTACCTACATTGTACCAAGCACTTGTGCTAACTGTAGAAAATATAAAAAGAGTCAAAAGACAGTCCCCTTCTGTTAAACAGCTCAATCAAAAGGAGGGGACAAGCAAAAAATATGTACAAACAAGGAATGAAGATAAATAGAAAATAATTAACAGAAGGAAGACATTAAAATTAAAAGAAGTTGAGAAAGGCCTCCATTAAAAAAGCTTTTAGCTGATTCTTAAAGGAAGGCAGTGGGCAGAGTAGAGGAGGGAGAGAACATTCCAGATATGGGATTCTCAGATATGGGAGACAGAAAGAATGCCTGGATTTGAAAGATGGAAAGTCTTGCTTGAGGAATGGCTAAGAGGATAGTATTTTCCTATGGAAATTTATGTTATGGGAATTAAAATGTGAGAAAACTGTTAAGGTAAGAGGGGGATAAGTTATGAAGAGCTTAGAATGCCAAACAAAATGGTGTGTATTTGATCCTAGAGGCGATAGGAAGCCATATAGTTTAGATCTATACATTAGGAAAATCACTTTAGTAGCTAAATGGAGGATGGATTAGAGTAAGGACAGACTTGAGTTAGGCAGACCCATTAGCAAGCAATTACAATAATTACAGTGGTCCTCAAACTTTTAAAAATAGGGGGCCAGTTCACTGTCCCTCAGACTGTTGGAGGGCCGGAATAGAATAAAAAAAAAAAAAAAAAAAAAAACCTTACACTTAGTCTCTGCTCCTCAGCCCATTTGCCATAACCCAGTGGCTGCATAAATGTCCTCAGCAGCCTGCATGCGACCCGAGGGCCGTAGTTTGAGAACCCCTGGTAGGTTTTGGGTGTTGAGGGCTTGAACTACAGTGATAGGATCAGAACAGAGAAGGAGGACCATTCTAGAGATGTTGCAAAGGTAAAATCAACACACCTGGGTAACACATTGTATATGGAAGGTGAGTGGATGGAGTGAGACAGTGAGGAGTCCAGGATGATTGCTAGCCCATGGGACTGGGTTGGGATGGTTTTGCCATATACAGTAATAGGGAAAGTAGGAATCAAGGATTATTTAAGGGGAAAGATAATAAATTCTGTTTTGGACACGTTTGTTTAGCTTATCTACTGGACATCCATTGGGAGATATTTGAAAAACAGTTGTGAGATTACAGGTCAGTAGGGAGGTTGGGGCAGGATAGTTAGATATAAGAATTGTCAATTTAGAAATGCTAGTTAAATTCATTGGAGTTAATGAGATTACTAAGTGAAGAGAAAAGGCTAGACACAAGACTGACGAACAGCAATATTTAGAGAGCATCATCTGGATGGAAATCCAGCAAAGAAAAATGAAGAGCAGTCAGACAGATAAGATGAGAGCCAGGGGAATAAGATTTAAATTTTGTACATATAAATAATATATGCATATGTCTTTCTATTTATATATGTTGTTTTCCTATATTTTTAAAGAAGACCAAAATGACATCTCTTTTCTGGAAGTTGAGGTATAGTAAGTGAGGGAGGGCTTCCAACCCGTGACAGATTAGACCAGCAGGAGAGTATAAGGCTCCTCCGCAGGTTGGGCCCAAATAGTCCATCGGAACATTTGGAGGATGTATATCTCTAACTTTTCTTTTGAACTACTGCAATTCTCTTCCCCTCATTCAGCATAGTGCTTATTTGAAGCAGGCAGCACATTCTGGGTGGTCTTTTGCTAGTATCTCCCATGTCAAGCAATCAATTTCAAATTTCTTCAGGAGACCTTGAAAGTAACCTTGTATCACTTAGGCAACCGGACCTGAATCATTCAAGCAACTGCTAGAGTAAAAATTCACTTTGTTACTTAGGGGATAGAAACAAGTATTTATTAAGCATCTACTGTGTGCCAGGCACTGTGCCAATCACTTTATAATTATTATCTCATCTGATAGCTACAGTGTATCCTCCTTCAATTTACTAATCCCCTGTAGCTCAGTCTCATCTGTAAAATGAGCAGGATCATCTCAATGGCCTCTAACTTCTCTATTATGGGACATTCTTTTGAAGAGAGAGCAAATGAGGTTACCCAGGTGAAGTGCTTTGTAAAACTTAAAGCATTTTATGAATGCTAGCTATTATTTTGAATAGAAAACATTTAATCAATTAGCAGGTATTTATGAAGACCTTATTATATGTTAAACACTGCTACCTAGAAACAATCCTTGCTTTCAAGAACCTACATTCTAGTAAGGAAGCCAGCTCATAAGTGCACAAGTGTCCCTAAAATCAGAGGATTGCTAATAATATTAAATATAAAATTTAAATGCTCTGATAAGTTAAACTTAAAGCTTAAAATAGAATTAAGATGTTTTGGAAAACCCTGTGTTCCAGAAACTGGGAAAAATACAAGGTAATTTAAGAGGGGATAGGGAAAAATCTGCAAAATGTGGCACTTAAGCAAAAACAGCCCTCGGGCTATGGAAGTAGTAGTGGTTGAGTGAGGCCATCCCAAAGAGGAGCACTGCCCTGGGAAACCGCCAAACTTACAGAATAGTGGGATTTAAGTCCTTCATACGCCAAATAAAGATTAAGGGCCCTGCGTGGATCGGGCCGTTCTTCCAGTAGAGGGGGGTGAGCGTCTCTTCCTAGTCTTCAGGACCCTCAAGTGGAGGAGAAGCAACTATTCTGTCCCCACAGCATTCCCCACCTCTCTGCCTGGTTCTTTTTTCTGCAGCTGCACCCTCGAAGTTCTGGACTCTCAGGGTTTGTCCCCCCGCAGGGGACCTTAGCCCCGCCCCAAGCCCCGGGCTCCCGGAGGTCATCCAGTCTCTTTTTCTACCTACTCTCTTTTACGTAGATACGTACTCCAGGAGGAAGTATGAGCATGCAAGTGTCGGGGCAGTGAGGAAGGGTGTGGAAAAGATTGTTCTACTAAAATCTGTGGAATATCTTATCTACTGATTTTCTTAAAAAAAAAAAAAAAAAGAATTCAAATCCCTCCCCCCATTCCTTCTCCAAATTCAGAACACGCAATATATATGTATATGTACACATACATACACATCTATCTATGTAAAGTGTGTGTGTGTATACAAAAAAGCAAGCAAATAAACAGGAGGGAGAGAAGCAGAGCAAAGACAGCAGGAGGATAAGCCGCCAGCGACCACAGGCTCCCGCTCCCCTCCTGGCCCCGCCCACATCGCTGTTCCAGCCCTCCCTCTTCCCTAGCTCCACCGACCGCTCCCTCCTCTCCGAAAGGAGGCGGAGACATGCTCCGCGACGCCATTTTGGGTGCCTATCTAGCCCCAATGTTTACCACTCTATGGCTTTTCTCCTCCCTCCCCTCCCCTCCCCAGTCATTGTCTGTAAGAGCAGCGGCGGGCGGCAGCAGCAGCGCTTTTCTCTTTATAAGCCCCGCAGTGCCCGGATGTGAATGGATTACAATGTATCTTTCAGGGAAACCTATTATTATCAATGTGACTCCACGGGGGAGTCAATGGTGATGATGATGGTGATGATGATGATGATGATGAAAAATCTCTAAACTTGGAACAAGTTTAAGACTATAGGAGACGAAGAAAAAACCAACAAGATTTGTTTGAGGAAAATTATTAACTATTCTGTTTACATATTTTTTTAAAAAGATACAATAAGGAAAGGGGAGAAAAAAAGTTGGATTTTTCCTTTTTTTTTTTTTCTTTTTTGGTGTGTGTGTGTGAAATTTTTCTGAAGTTCTTTTATGGTGGAAAATGCAAAAATCAGAGCCAGGTGCATGATCTTGTGATTTGTGGAATATCCTGGAACAGGACTGAGTACCAGTTAAAAAGTACTTTTTGGGGAATACACATGTGAGATACTAAGCACTTGCAGAAGATTTTCTCTTTTTCAAAAGTCTCTTTCCTTGGAATATTGTGAGAATATTTGAGGCCATTTAAGGTAAAGTTACAATTTGCTGTCAGAGTAAACTGTCTTTAAATTTAATTTGATTGTTTTAAAGAAATGTTGATCCGAATGTGTTATTAAAGCAAAAGGAGCAACTTGTGAAGTGATAGCAATTTGAGGGGGGTAAAAATGTGTGCCTGTATTATTTGTCTGTACCCGCACATGTAGAAATAACAGGGTGTGTTTAATGTGTGTACTTCCACACACGTTGAAGCGTATATGTTACAGATACTGCATAAAGCACGCGTGTATAACGAAAACTTGAGAAGTATAAAGCTTTATTTTAACCTGAAAAGTGACGCGAAAATAGATATTTGTAGCCTATAGGCCCTATAGCAGTAAATGTTGAATTTAAACATATATTTCTGGGAAAGGGGGACTAAGCAACCTCTGGAAACTCGAATGTAAAAAGCAAACAAAACAGTTCAAATGCTTACTTGGAAAGTTTGTAGCAATACTCTCTGTAACTTAAAAAAAGGTGGGAACAAAGTATGTACAGTTTTACAATTAGAGAAAGAACCCAAACAGAGCAGCCTCCCCCCCACCCCCGAGATTTTGAGTTGTTTTATGTATGGAAAAGAAAAATGTTCCTCTTGGCAAAGTCTTTTTGCATCACGTGTATTTGCAGCCTAGTAAAAACTTGCCTTGCCCTGTGTGAGAGAGAGCGAGAGAAAGAAAGAACTGAAGAAATTGAAACTATAATAAATTTAAAAGTACCTCCTAGGAAAGAAAAACGGCAACGATTGAACTGTTAGTGGTTCAGATAATATCTGAGAGTTTGAGGGAAATTGAGGTGCCTGATGGATTTCCGTTTGTATTGGGGGGGCATAAAGGGAAGGAGCAGGGGAGATGCTATGATTTTTTTTTTTTTTTTTAATGGAACCCAAACCAATCTAGCCAAACCAACCTGGAAAGAAATGCGTCTCTTTTCTTCAGCAACCCCCTCACCCCCCCACACCCCCGCCTTTGCTGAACTTGCAATTCCGTCTGTCTTTGCGTGTTTCCCCCATGCACACCTCCCCTCCCCTCCCTAAAGGAGCAGAGAGTTGGTGTTAAGAGTCAGGGATCTTTGCTGGGTGTTTCTGGATCTTGTAGTAGTAGTGGTTGGTAGTGGTGAAGGAGGAGGAGAACAAGAAGAGGAGAGGAGGAGGAGAGGAGAAGGAGGAGGAGGAGAGGTGGAGGAGGAGGAGGAGGAGGTGGTGGTGGTGGTGGTAGTGATAGTGGTAGTAGTGGTAGTGGTGGTAGTGGTGGTGTGTTTTGTGAATGCAGTGATTAGAAATGAAACCCGTCTCGGTGCTGTTATTGGAAGGGGAGCCCCATCTCTCTCTCGGGCGGTAGGTACCGGAGCTGGCATTTCTAGAGGATCTGTGGCTGATGGTGTGATGGTGTAGCTAGCGGACGGAGCTCAGAGCTAAATCTCGAGGCTCGGCCAGGAGCTGCTGGAGGGTGGTTGGAGCCTTCCTTACACGCGGCTTTTTTCCTCTTTCCTTGGGCTGCGATTTCATTTCTGCTCCACTGAGACAACCCCCCTTCCCTTTTCCCCTCCCTCTTCTCATTCCCCCCCCCCCCTTCATCCACCCTCCCCCAGCGTTGCCCACTTTAAAGGAACTGATGACTTTACTGTGGGCCTTTAAAAAAAAATCACCCTTTACTCCACAAATTAAGGTTCTGGGTAATTACCGAACCCGATCCCACCACCCTCTTTTCTACCACCTCCCCCTCCATCGGAAGTGTTTTTACTCTGAAGATTCGCATCTTTTAATTTCTTCTTAGCTACTTTATAAGGAGAGGAGGGATGGTGTGTGGTGTGTGTGTGTGTGTGTGTGTGTGTGTGTGTGTGTGTGTGTGTGTGTGTGTGTGATATGAGAGAGAGAGAGAGAGAGAGAGAGAGAGAGAGAGAGAGAGAGAGAGAGAGAGAGAGAGAGAGAGAGAGAGAGAGAGAGAGAGAGAGAGAGAGAGAGAGGCAGGCGAGGGGGGAGGGGAAGGGGGGGGAAAGTTGAGACCGGATCGTTGCTGAGTAGTTTCTCTTTTCTCTGAGATCCATTCATTCTTTGCTGTACCTCCTGTTGCATAAATGATGCGCTGAGAGCGGCTTTTTTCTTTCTTTCTTTTCCTTTTTTTAAAGATTTGGTTTTAGAGTGGATGTTAACAGTTTTGATCATCTCTTTTGGAAATGTAATATCTTTTTTGTTTTGCTTTTTGTTTTTTGTTTTTGTTTTTTGCTACTGCTGCCCCCTCCATCTTAAAAAAATATATATACCCCCCCTTTTTCTCTTCCCCTCCCCTTCGACTTCAATTACATCCCTCCCCTCACCCCCCCAGTCTCCAAAAATCCGATTGTGTTTCCTCTAAGGATCGGGACTGGGTTCTGATTGCGGTTATTTCCATGTTTCTAGGTTTGTGTGATTTTGCTAAAATGCATCACCAACAGCGAATGGCTGCCTTAGGGACGGACAAAGAGCTGAGTGATTTACTGGATTTCAGTGCGGTAAGAAAGAACGGTGGAAACTAACTACAGCTGTAAAACAAAACAAAACACTAGCTAAAAACAAATAAACTGTGATCTAAAGTAATTTTTAATCGGCTAAACCCATGCTAAATTTGAATGTCTCTATAGACAATTCTTTATCTTTCTTGGGTGAAATAAAAAAAAAAAATAAAGATATTTTCTTTTTTTTTTCTTGTTTTTAAGTTTAATTGTGCCCCTTATTAGTCACCTCCCCAAGAAAATTAGAGTTCAAAGGGAAAAAGAAAACACCTTTAAGTAAACGCAAAGGTCTAACATATCAGAACACTGAAAGTACTGTACTTTCTCACTCATTGTTTCAGTAACATTTTTTTTTTTTTTTGGAAATAGATAAGAGGAGGAGCCAACTGTCTCAGTTTTGTTTTAAACTGATGCTTTGGATCAGAAAGACCTTCTGTCCTTCAAGTGAAATCTCTCAGAATTCTGAAAGCTATGGATATATATAAGTATATACTTATTTATATATAAGTATATGTTTATATTTCCTTTTGGATATGCAATTTGTAAATTTAATAATCTCTAAACCAGCATGAATGAGAATATGTGCACTTGGAGAGTTTAACAGCCTTTGCAGCCCTTCTCATGTACCTTTATATTCCCCTGCCCACACCCAATCCAAAACTTGCCAGAAATATTTATTTATTTTTAATGATTGATGAGATTGGTGGTAAGATGCATTTGCAAAACAAAACCAAAAATAATAATCCACTACATGCACCATCCAAAACCGCCTGGTAAATGGGGTTGCTTCAATGCTGCTAGTGCTGCTGGTGGTGGTGCTGCTGCTGCTGCTGCTGCTGCTGCTGCTGCTGCTGCTGCTGCTGCTGCTGACTTTTCTTAGGAGAAATGGCTTTCGGAAGTTTGGCCAGGAAACATAGCCTGAGGCAGCTTTGCAGCCCCCTCTTAGCTTGTTGCACTTTTCCCATTTGTTCCTTTGCTTTTTGCAGGCTCTGAGTCAGGGAAGGGTTATTATCCACTAGGAACGTCGAAGATGGAAACCAATTAGGGTCGAAATAAATGTAGGGGGAGAGGAGTGGAGAGAGAAGGGAGAGAGAAGAGAAAGAAGAGGGGAGGGAGGGAGGAGAGAGAGAGAGAGAGAGAGAGAGAGAGAGAGAGAGAGAGAGAGAGAGAGAGAGAGAGAGAGAGAGAGAGAGAGAGAGAGAGAGAGAGTCTTTCTGTAAAATTGCTCATGTTAGAGACGAAATGAGAATTTAGTGCAGGTGGCAGTTTGCATTCATTTTCATTTGGGTTTACATATGACAGACAAATCCTATGCGGGATTGAAATGGACGTTGCCACCTTCATGGCCAAGGTTTTAAACTTATAACAAACAACTTTTTTCTTCTTTGTCAAAATGCTAGTTTCATGGAGGCTTGTTGTCTTTAACTTGAATCTTGATAACATTTTGAGTCCTGTGGTTTTTCAAAATGTTAATAATATTCTCTAGGAATCGAATGAATCTAATTAAAAGAAAAGAGTGGTGTGTAAGAAAAGAGTTGGGAAGTGGGGGGGAGAGTCTGGATTAATAATATTGTACCAGTTTTACTTTTGAGTTGAATGGTGATGTATTGTTATAAAGAAGCCCTTTACATAAGCTTTGACTTATTTGTTAAGAATGTGAAGGAACTTTTGACTAGCTGTGAACACACACACACACACACACACACACACACACACACACACACAATGTCTTTTTTTCTAGCAATAATGTTTCTTTGTTTCTTTTAGATGTTTTCACCTCCTGTGAGCAGTGGGAAAAATGGACCAACTTCTTTGGCAAGTGGACATTTTACTGGCTCAAGTATGTAAATTATTTTCCTTAATGTGTAGTTAAAATGTTATTAGTGGTGTATTACCTTCTAATATATGTATGTGGGTATTTGTTTTCAAAAGTAATCATTGAAACAAAGGCAAAATGGCATGAATGATTTCAGGGTTCAACAGTTGGATAGCATATAAAAATTTTGGGGGTTTTGGAAAATTAATTTTTTGCTTCCTCTTTGGCAAGAAAATTATCTCAAAATTCCATAACTTAGCTAACATGTTTCTGATGTTGTAATTCAATCAACATAGAAGATCACCCTTTTTAAAGGAGAATTGTTAATGTGAAGGATAATTTAATATTCCTGTGTACTTATAATTTTTAAAGAAATCTGTTAGTAACTACTGGGTTAAATTAACCCTTTTAAAGAGAAGAGCACTTCAATTTGATGATGAATGTACCTTAGTGAAACATATCCAGGATATAGACTCTCTTGTTAGTCTGAGGAATTGAACAGAAATATTTTAAAATATCCTCTTAAATACTTCCTCCATTCCTCCATCCTTATTTTTCCATTGAATTTTTATGTAATTACAAATTTGAATCAACTTCTAAATTTGAGAAATGAGAACTTTGATGGGCTTTTTGTTTTTGTTTTAAACCTTAGTGGTATTCATAAAGGAATCTATGTGCCTATCTGACAATTAAGGAGGAGTTTAAACATGAGGATATGTATATGTTTATATGTACCTAAAATTAGATGTGAAGATGGCAAGTCAATCATGCATTAGAATGTATTTAATATGTGATCACTAAGTTTTATTTAAGAAGACTTCTTATTTTGTTGCTTGCTCTCTTTAAGTCCAGTCAAAAAAAAATGTACCTATAATTGTTAAGAAAGCTGTAATATTTTAATAGTACTGGCTATTATACCTAAAAGTGCATTATATATATATATAGCTGTATACATGTAGTATTATTCTCAATAAATGGGTAAATGTTGACATCTTTTAACTCTGAGATGTCAATGGAAATAGTCATTAGTCATTGAAGATAATTTTTATTTGTTATTTTCATTTTGTACTGGGGCAATGAAATAAACTTGTTCAGCTGTACATTTTGCACTCTTTGCACAGAATTCATGAATCCATTACAGAATTCATTTTTTCAGTAGTTTATTTCAAAACAAGATGAGCATTTTGTTGTTACTCAGTCTAGAGGAAAGAGTTTATGCACATGTAGAATGTTTTCTCTTTTGTAGCATGAGATGCTTCTTATGGTGACTTAACTTTAAATTTATATATTTTCTTGGTTATATTACTTAAAAGTTTAAAGTATTAGTCAAATGTTTAAAGTTTAGTTTCATGGGTATTACTCTATTTTTAGTTTAGGGACTTCTGAGAATTTATTTCTTTGGCTTTAAAAAAAAATTGTTGTAATATCTCCCAAGTAACATTTTTCTGACTTGCATCTGCTATACAATATTCTGATATAAAATATTAATATGAGTATTTGAGTAGAAATTAAAATAGTGTCTCTTTTAGATAAATCAATGTTTTATGTTAAGACACAATCAACACAAAATAACTAACTTTTTTTGTCAGTAATTTTCTTGATGTGCATCTTGATAATTAAGATTTTTAGCTATAAATTTAAGCTTTCAAATAGATTTTGCTAGAATATGCAAGGGTAGACAATTTTCAAAGTCAGTAATTAAGTATCGTGAAGTATTGAGAATTACCTTTAAACCTAAAACATTTGGAAATGCTTTAAGTGCATCACTGTTAACAAGTTTTAATCAGTTAAGGTAACTTAGCAACTTGAAGTTTGTGGTACAATAAGGAATATAACTCTACTCCTAGTTGATTCTCTAACTTTATCAACATTTAAACAAAGTATACATGTAATTTATTATTCAATAAATGTTCAAAAACTGCTTATAATAGTTATGACAGTACAGGTATGATAAATAAAAGCATGCATGAATGCATTTGAACATGGTAATATATTGAAGTTTATATAATTGCTTAGGAAAATTACTGTATTTTCCTTAAAAGTTAAAGATTTAGCATGGGATTATGAGGTGATTTTGAAGCAAATAAACTATAATTTCTTTTTTTAAGTTATGGAAATATGGATTCAGACTTTACAGAATAAGTATGTTGCTGAGGCTAAAAGTATGAGTTAAAAATATAGTCGCTATGGCCAATTAAATATGCAAGCTATACATTGGATGTACTATGGTGATGTTAATAAAAATGGAGGCTGCAGAGTAAAGGATTATTAATTTAGCTCTGTCTTTGTAAGATAGATATAGTAATTAAAGAACATTTTCAGACACACAATCATAAAACTTTTTTAAGTCATGATAATTTCACATATCAAATACAGTGAGTCATATACAATCTGCCCTTTACCTGGATGAGTACACTAAGAAAGTTTAAACAAAAAAAAAATTAATTTTTATAAATCTTCACCTTGATTCTTGCTTTCAAGGAAATTAATATGTCATTTTCCTGTTTTTAGTTTTAAAGTTTTAAAAAGCAGAATAATTCAGAAAGAAAAAAAAAGAATGCAAACTGGAAATAACTTGCATTTTACTGAAAATCAAGTATATTTTGCAAAGCATGTTAATATTTCATGCTTAAAGTTCCCAGTAGATTTTCACTTGGTTGATACAAGATGCTCCATTGTGGTTTGTAATGTGTGAATAAAAATTAAGTAGCTCCATATTTCCTTTAATCTTTAATTTCACAAACATGGTTTTCCTACCACCTTAAGAAATGGTGAGGCTGCATTGGGAGAAAGGAATGTAACCTGAGCTACAGCCCTGACATTCCCAGGGAGCATTTTTCACATGAAAGGCTTTTGTCAACCCAGTAAAGGACCAGCAGTTTTTGTTTGATGTTTGCAGGTGTTCAGCAGAGAGCACTAAAACAATTCAGCCATGATGGTTCAGAGCTTCTATGACCTTAACAGGGAGAATTGGTGGGCTCTGGAATTATTTTAAAGAAAACTTTGTTGCATTTATTTCAACCTGCATGTTGACTTTACGAGTGATTTAATACCTGTTAAGTCATTGGTCTTAAACAGAAAGATGCTTGTGCCCAATTGTATGGAACTTTATATGTAAAGGAAAATAGGATGACCAAATGGAATTCACCTAGCCTCTCAATTTTTGAATTTATGAGAGGGCCCTCAACTTAAATTACTTCACTATTACATCAAACCAATTAGCACCTATTTCGCTTGAAGAATTTTTTTAAAAGAAAAAAATCACTTTTATATTTAATTTGCACTGTTGTGTTAGTTAAGATACTGAAATTTGTTTATTTCAAAAATATAAGATACCTAGTCACCATTGTTATGGTTCTGATTTCCAAGTATTTTATGATGAATATTGTCTTCCTCTCCTCCAACTTTTCAAATTTGAAATTTATGTTATTACTTGATTTTATTTAGGTTTTCAAGTACCTATAAAAATTGCCAACTAAATGAGTGTTCAAATAAATAATTTAAAAGGACAATAAAATAAACTATATTTCCATTATAGATTTTTTTGTGAAACAAAAACTATATTTCCAAGTTTATCATGTTTCCAAGGATATACAATAGAACAAAATATATTGAACACTAAGAAAGCTCATTAATCAGTTATTATAGGAAGAAAGTCAGCTCAACTGGTTTCTTGGTATCAGCTAGATGATTATATAGGACTTGGTCCATGTCAACTTGAAAACTCTAAAAATCTTATTTATAAATGCATTAATCACATTAAAAATTATTCAAAATTATAAAGCACTTAGTAAGCCTTAAATTATTATAGATTTTGAAAATTTTCTTTATCTTGACTTGTGACTTCAGTGGTATAGTTAGCTTTGAATGAGGAAATAGCCTCAATTGTATTGCAATTTATAGTCTTACAGGGTTGCTTGGGTCATTGAGAAGTTGAAAGACTTGTCTAGGTCCCTGAGTCCAGTGTGTCAGAGGTAGAACTTGAACACAAGTCTTTCTGACTTTTGGGTCAGTTCTTTCTCCCTATGCCATGTTGCCTCTTATATACATTTGAACTAGTATTATTGTTGTTGTTGACAATTATCTCAATTTGCAATAGTAGTACATTTTAGATAAAGGAAATAAATATTTTGACAATTTTCAAAAACCATTAGATTTTATGCAAATTTTATACATACATGTCACCTTCCATAATATCTATTTTAATCGTTTGACTGTCATAGGGAAAAAATAACCCTAATGAAAGTGATTATAGAATGGTGTTGTCATGTGTTCTTAAAAATACAATACTGTCCTTGTAAAGGAAAAAATATTTACTCTAGAATATGATTCAAAAAAAGTACAGGAATTTAAAAGTCAGGTACAAAAAAATGTCATTAAGCCTATAATACCTTACATCTCTAAATTAGTGCTTCAGGGACTTTTAAAACCATTTTGTCCAAACCCTTGTTTTACAGATATGCAAACAGATTTTCACAGAAGTAAAGAGATTTCTCTGAGAGAATACAGCAATTTAGTGGTAGATCTGATCCTGTTATTTTTCTATTCTATCATATTATTTCTAGTGGAGATATAGTAAAGCACCATCTTCCAGTACTTTTTTCTTTAAAAAGTATAGTTTTATTTGAATGTCAGTTTTTATACTTTATTTATCTTGCTTATGGAAATCATTCATAATAGATCAGTATTTTTGTGAATTGCTTTACTAAAATTAGTCTAATCCTGCATTTTAAAATACTTGGAACCACTTTTACTAGCATTGGTTACGCACCAAACGTAGAAGTATTTGCAGTAATTTTCTGTTTTCCTGGAAAACAAATGAGCAGCACATAAGGACCATGTTCTTTTTTAACTTGTGCTCTCACTATGTTTTGGAAGGTTGTATGAACAAACATTTGCACATAAAGATACTGATAGTATCTTTATCAGTGCCTTTACTGATAAAAGTACCAATACCTTTAAGGTCAATTGATTTTCCAGGATTCTCAATGAACTTCTGATAATTTCTCTACTCAATTACCCAATCTTTCTTGTAAACATTTGTGAGGTATTTGGTTGGGACAACAATTGTTTAGAATAAAAAAAAAACCCTTAGTGACATTTTATCCTTCCAATAATGTGCAGTCTAATAACATTATCTTGATGCTAATAATATTATGCTTGGCCTGAAATTTTATTCCATGTTCTCTTGTAGTTGAGAATAAATTTTTAAATATGAGCTGAGGAAATGCTGTAAACTGTACACAATTTTCCCCATATAGTATTATCTTTATTACCTTTCCATAGGACTGATTTTTGCTAAGTGTTTATCTTTAATCCCCTTCTTTAAAATCAAAAGGTAAACTTGCTGCATTTATATCTATATGTTACAACATGGTCCTATATATACATCAATGAGAAATAGAGGTGACTTAAAATATTTCATTTTCACTTATCTTTATGTAATTAAAACCATTAGTTGAGATGATAAGTTGTAGAATGCTTCTAATTTTATTTTTATTATAAATAGGCCTTATTTCAAGCTGTAAAAAGAGTTTGGCAATTTATTTCATATTCACAAGAAATAACTATGCACATTGCCTCTCTGTATTATCAAAAGTAAAAAGAGTTTTGTAGTACTGATAAATGTTGCACTGGACACAAATGTTACATTTTCTAGGTTCAAATAAAATAGGACTTTTGTTGAAACTGTCTCCAGTAAATAAAGTGTCTTAAACAAGCACAGAAATCCAGGAAATCTTGAGCGTGAAATACTTAAGATTTTTGACAACATCAGCAAATTATCTTTTCCCTACTATTGTAACGAGAAAATCACTTAAATAACAGAAGAACAGCTATGTCACAAACACATATATAATAGAACTATGTAATGAAAGTTTATGCTGTTAATTGCTTGAATCTTTCTTAAATGCTTAGAATCATAGAGCACTAAAGACTGCCATATAAACAGTTTTGTTTTGAATTTAAAATTATTCCCTTTTTCTTTCATCAACTATGATAAACAAAATAATTTTGTAAGCTTTACCAATCATTTACTCCTGATGGTAAGCTACATTATATAGGAAGTTTTCAAGTTAGATCTAGAAACTGAGTAGATTCCTGGTGGCCCCAGGCCTGTGATTTTCAATGTTTAGTATTATTGATGCTATTTAGATCTGTTCCCATAAGCCAAGATAACAGATCTTAAGTTGCTTAATAAGGAACATGGTGTATTTTTGTAATGTTCTTCAGTTGACAGGTCTTGAACCAAAAGCTCCTTAGCTAAGCTTTTAGACTTTTAATACATATGGTACTTATGCTTTAGTCATGGCAGAGCAAAGGAAGAAATTAAAGTGGACAAGTTTTTAAAAAAAATTAGTTTTAATGTCATCTCACAGGCTTATGTGAAACAATATGACCTATTGTTTTGGGTTTTGGTTTTGGTTTTGTTTTTTTAGTGTAATCTATTTTGGAGGCTTTACTTATTAGGCAAAAACAAAATCTTGTTGATATCATATTCCTATTATTTGAATAGTTTCTAAAATTGGCTATCAAGAATATTGGAGTTTCACATGTAATCTAAGACATTTTTAATGCCTTAGAGCCCCTGCTAACTAGAAAGAGAGAGTTAACACATGGAATATAGACACTTTTGAACTCCATCTGTGTTAACTAACCTGATCTGATGAAGAATTCCATCTTCAAGAAACTCTTCATTTGGTTTTTAGGATTAAAATATTATTGCTTTGCTATGTTATTTTTTTCATGAAACATTCAGAAGTAGAAAAATTTTGAGAAAAAGTGGTCATGTTTACTTTCATTTCAAAAATAAATGAAAGCTGAATTGATCAGGATATCAAACAACCAGATGTATTTAAAAATCTGTTTATTTTGATAGATTTCTGAGATGTGAAAAGGTATTTTTATTTAAAGGTACAGTACTACTATTGTCCAAATAAATGCTATTGTACTTTTATGTGACAATTAACATTTAATGAATGACTTTCCAGACTGCCATTGGTGGTAATTACTATATGTAGTTTATTAACTGCAATCTATTGTTGGTTGTAGCCTGTATTGATTTGTTTTGCAAACAACACTTCACATGTGCTGATGTATTTGTACATTACTTTTAAAGAACCTGTTTTATTCTCTAATGTTACAAATGTCTCTTGGACTAAGATATTTGTAATGGAAATTAAGTATTCACTAACCTTTCTATTATGAAAAAAATCTTTCTTTACTGAAAAGCCCCTAAATTACTGTGTTTGAAATAAATACATCAAAGAGTTGGAAAAGACCTTAACAATGCTTAGCCTAACCTTCTCATCTTACAAATGAGGGAAATGAGGCCTGGGAGAAATGAAATGATTTGTCCAAAGTGATACTTGGATTTCTGAACTGTACTATGTGCAGTTAGGTTTGGAACCAAATCTTTTTAACTTGAATATTTCCTGAAATACACAAAGCAGATATGACTTACTGTTTCTAAAGAACTAATAAAAATTGAGAGATTGTGATACTGACATATAACCTAGCCTCCCCTGTCATCACATGTTTTAATTTGGCTAACATTTGACGAATAACTGTTAAAATGTATTGTGTTATTAAAAATAACAAAGTAAGACCTATGATTAAATATCAAGACTGTAATTTAATCTGGAGGGTTCTGGTACTGTTATAAACCATTTGCCTTTTTTTTTTGTACCAGATGACGTCAAAAGGCAGCTTGATTGAATTTTGACCCTGTATTACAGGAGCACCTGCTAATGCCACTTTGCTTAATGGTCTGTCAGCATTTCCATTACAAACTTTTTTCAGACATTTTTAACTTAGCTTTGAGTATTTGAACTAAGCTGATGGTTGGCATGTAAGCTTTCAGTCAGGGAGAAAATATTTTCCCAGTTCAGCAGAGAAGCCAGCAACAAAGCCTCATTATAGACTCCATGGTGCCTCTATTAGAATTCTCCTCTCTGCTTTTGTATGTCATTCATTTTAGCATTCTTTTTCTGGTGGTACTTATCTTTATTATATAGAAACTAATCCTAAGAGACTTAATATCCGATCTCTCAAGCTATGATATTTAAAAATCCAGTGTTCAAGACACAAATTACTTTGATGAATCCAAGCTGAGAAAAGATCTTGACACCAAGGGAAAATATTGAGATTTTAACTGTAGGCATTGAGTTTCTATAATGAAAGTAAAGGAAAAACATGAAAATGTTTGATGGTTTATCAATTGTATCAATCATTTGCATAACTATCCTAGGTGAGTGATTAGAGAGGTTTATTTATTTATTTTTAATATCTTGGCCAGGGTCACAGAGTTGTTTCAGAAGCAGAACTTGAACCTAAAGACCAGTTCTGTATCCTCTATGCCTAGATGCTGCTCAATCTGTATCCCTATTTCCACCACTGTATTATTTTCTAGTACAATAAATTTGCCCCTCATTTTAATTATATGGAAAATGATTTTTGCAGATGTGGGAGATGAGAATGGAGAAAGAATTATACTTCGATGCTAGGTATTCTTGGTTTCTAGTGGATGTTCACCATTAATAGTATCCTAAAGATGTCTCTGATATATATATATGTATATATATATATATATATATTCTTTATATTATTCTGTAAATTCTTATATAAGTATTTGATTCCATGGAAGAATATATGTTCTTTAAGATAAGTACTTCCATTCCTTAAATTAGTATCCTTAGGAACTAGCACATATTAAGTATCTAGTACATTACTCTTCAGTTTCTTGACTTAGAAACTCCATGCATATTCATTTCATAGTTGTTTGTGTACACTATATAAACCATTGTACAATACCTCTGTACTGTAGAGGTATGGTTATATCAAATATCTAATATTATCTCCCCATGGTGGGGGTGTGTGTGTCTGTGTGTGTGTGTGTGTGTGTGTGTGTGTATGATGTGTATAACCATCTGTCTCACCCAGACAGTAGCACAGGGAGCCTATTGAAGATATTGCCTATGTCCTTCAACACTAGATACAATGGAATGCTGTTGTGCCAGATGTGCTGTAGGCCATATTCTGTTCCTCTTACCTCCATTAGGTACTACATCCCCTGTGACTTCAGGTAGAAAATGGAATAAATCAAGATGTGAAGTGGCATAAAAAAAAACTTTATTAAAGCTAATTGTCACAGTTGATCAGTAAGAGTTGATTTTTGTGATTTCATATGTGCATTTCATGACACAAATTAGGTGGTTATTTGTTTTATCAGCAAATTTATCCATAAAATTCCAAAAATCAATTCTTGCCCTCTTGCCTGTCAATAATGTCAACTGTTTTAATATAAAGTAAATATGGTTTGATGGAGAGACTTTATATTCGCTGAAAAAATGTACTAAAATATCAAAAAAATGCCTCTAAAATATCAAGGTGGAGGAAATAGTTATTCATTTTTTAACTTTCCAAATAATATAGTTTGAAGATAATATTTAATTTTCATGACTACTGTCATTTCTTCTAATGCTGACACATCAATTTATTTGGAACATCCTAGTTTTACCACATTATTATAACAAATAGTAAAGTTCTAATAATTTTTGGTTCCTATTTCAATCAGAAGTGAATATTACGAATCATAGCTAAATTATTTTGCATATTCTGTTTGAAGATTTAGTTTAATTTTTCTCAGGGAATATATTAGGTAGGCATTTTTGAATTAAAATTAAATATTTGAATTCAAATCTTTACAATTAAACCATATCAGTTACTAATATAATACAAAAGTAGGAGTGAACAATCTATAATTTCAAAGGTTATTTTTAAAAAATTCAATTTGTCTAATGCAACCTATGATGTTAAATACACATTAAAAAACAACAACTCTTGTAGTTCAGATCTATACTATACAAAGTAGAAATATTTTGGATCTGTAGTTTATTATTTGGCAATGAATTTTAAGTCTATAAAAATCACATTTCATTTATTACTTGACAATCCATTATTTCACTATATAATCACAAAATTTCAGATCTTGTAAGAACTTTGAAGGTGATCTAGTATAATCTCCTTCTGTTATGAATGAAGATACTAAGGCACAGAGTGACTAAGTGCCTTGCCCTAGGACAGAGTAGCTAGTTATTGGCAGTGTAGGGTTTAAAACAGACATGCCATGAGTTGAACTTCAGTGGTATATGTAGTACACTATATTCAGTTGGTAGTTCCATAAGTCAAAATGACAACTTCTTTAGATGTAGGAAATTAAGTCATATCTTGCTGAATGCTTGCTTATATGAAATAAGCCAGTATACCCTAATTGCTTTTTCTATAAGTTAAAATAATTGAATGTGCTAATCATTTGTCACCTATCTAGCTTACCTTGAGTAAAATTTTGAGTTCTTTCACAAGAGATTCTTTTCATATTCAAGAAAGATTATTAAGATTACGAAGATATCATTGCTATTGTTGTTGTCAATATTATGCATTGCTGTTTTAAAAAACTGCTGGGCAACTAGGTAACTTATTACTACATATACACTTTGAAATATAAAATGTGAATTCCCCCAAATTATTTGAAGTGTTAAAAATTATAACTGTCTTTCCTCTTAAAAAATGGGAGAAAGATTAACTATAGTCCAGGCCAGAACTTATAATATCCCATATATATCTGAAACATTAAAAAAAATGTAAGAATTTATTTAGTGCAAAGTATATGTTAGAAAGGACTCTATATTAATTTTGACCTTAACATCTACTCTTAACAGTTCCTACTCTTATTCATCAAAAATTGTTTTATATTTGTGAGAGAAGTAGCTTGGTGAAGAAAATTTTTTTAGAATCATGAAGACCTGAATCAAATTTCCAACCCATACTCGTTATGTGTCCTAGGATAAATCATTTAGCCTTTTAATGTCCCAAATAGTTCTCAGATAAGTGGTACAAAAGGATCTGTTGATATGCATTTATAGAAGATTCCATGCTGTAATTTCCCTATACTCATGAGATCACAAATTAGGACAAAAGGAAGATATTCATGAATTGGTAGTTTAAGGGTGTTTAGTTTTTCTTGAGTTCTGTGTTTACCCATTTTTCTGTCTTTAATGAAAATTGCAAGTAATATTTGAAATTGTTTTGAAAGACCTATTCCTGCTTGAGAGGGATAATGTAAATGTGATGATAATTTTAAAAAATGGATTAGATTCCCTTCATATGAATGGCAACTCGGAAAGTGTTTTCTAATCCTTTGTTACTTCTAAAAAAAAATGCAAGTTTTTTTTTTTTTATTTAAGAAAGTTCATAATGTTGAACATGAGAGAATTATATCTATATTGTGGGCCAAATTTTTCAATATTCTAATCTGATGGTATATAACATAATGTTAAAAATTAAAGGCGAAAAAGATGAAGCATTACCAAAAGTAATTCTTGTGGGAACATGATTGTTCTTAGTAGTTTAGTCTTTTGGCAATCTTTGACAAATAACAAGTGCCTCAAAGTTTCAATCCCATTGCCATGGGCTATGATGATATTTCATTTTTTTTTAGCATATAATTTATTTTCTTCTGACGAAGTTTCATTTTTTGTTTTCTCAGCTACTTCCCCATTATTCTTCAATCCTCCCCTTTCTTTGCTATATAAAGCCATTGATGATCCCTCATCTAGGATTTAAGTGTCCTTTAGAAAGGGACTACAATTCTACTTTGCTAATTACAATAGAACTCAACTCTAGAATTTCTAGAAGCCAAGCATTGTATTTACATTAGTGTTAAGTTTTGTTTTATTCTTTCTATTTGTATTATTAGATTTAGCTTATTTGTGGTTTAGCTTATTCTACTTTGTATCATTTCATATGCTTTCCCATGTTTCTCAGAATTTTTCATTTTTATTATTTCTATTCAGCCATCAACAATGATTTTTTTAAGTGATTACTTTGTGAAGAGCATTGTACTAAGCACTGGGAATACAAAGATGTAAATAAAAACTAGTCATTTCCCTTAGGGAGATCACATTTTAATAAGGGACATGCCTCGAAAATAACTTGGTACATACAAAATATACATAGAACAGGTGGAAAAACATTCCATTCTTCTGTTCAATTTTATCAGCCATTTTCTAATTGATAGGTATCTATATTGTTTCTAATTCTTGGCTACCCAAAAATTTCAGCTCTGACTTTTTTAGTTCTATATCAATTGTAACTATATCTAGTGCCTTTCCTTCTATATTTGGCCTCCTTTTGAGAGTCTAACAGAGGGATTTGTAGTTAGTTCAAAGATATGTCTCCATAATTTTATTTTTTTTAACAATCCCAAGTAACTTTTAATAATAGTCGATACACAATGACACCAATAGTGTATTACTTTGTTTCTCAACCCATATTGATCTCTTCTTTTCTTCTTATCTTTGTCAGTTTGCTGGGTATGAGATAAAACTTCAGAATTCTTTTCATTTGCATTTCCCTAAGTGGCCCTCACATTTTTTGGAATTATTTGTATTTTAAAATATAGTAGCTAAGTGCAAGATAGAATGAATGTCTTTCATTTTCTTTATAGTTAGAATGTGGCTCGCTAGAAAAAAACCAACATGATTAAGAAGGGATTTTGAATAAGAGGTTACAGCAGTTGATGCTCTGCTTGTCCTCTCTATATTTCCTTTTTAACAATTGCAAATTAATTTTCTTCAAAAATAAGTGCCTTGCAAATAATACATAACAAAATATGAATCTAGATGTGGCTTAGATTAAAAATGTACTATTTAAATCCACATTTTAAATGCTAACATTTTGGACCCAAGACTGTGGCCTAAAGGCCTACAGAAATGTCAGTTTCCACATGAAGTTCTTTGCAACTTTAGAGAAAGAATGATATGGTAAAAGTCTTTTTGGAAGTTGAGTATATGCCAGTGACCTTAAAATTTATTGTTTCACTGTGCTCTTAGTACTATTCAGTGAAGAGGCATGACAGGCAATGAGAATGACACTCTATTTGTCTTGTTAAGCAGAAATTAAATTTTCTGACTTACACAGCTATTTTCATTTGCTTATATAAGAAATGAAATATACTCAGTTGTAGCCTGTATCTGTGTGCTACTTATGCTGCAAACATTTTCAGAATTGGCTAAAGACTTTGTTAAGATCTGTAAAATTAGTCCATTGGAGAGTTCATGAAATCACAGTGAGCATTGGTTTCTGTTATGAAATTTTCTGTTCCAACCTTTTAATAATTGCAAATTGTGTCATTATTCCTTATTTAGGGGTTTATAGGAAGAGCAGTGAATATCATGTTTTTTTTAATGTGAATTTCATTGTTTTAGAGGCTATTTTACCCATATATCATTGATATACTTTTTCTATTTAGAGTAAAGTGTTAGACAAATTGATTTTGCTTTTGCATTTTGAGTGGGTGTTGGGGTGGTAGTGGGATAATGAGGCAAGGGGGACTTTTCTTTCTTATTTAAGAGTCTACTGTAATTATGCTTGATCTAGGATTCCTTTTGCTTATATTCTTATTACCAATAAACATTATGTTTGTTTAGTCAGATCTTTTAAATTGATTTCATTCTCCCTTGATAGTCAGATATCAGATATCACATCCAAAGGATGATGCCAAAAGTCCTTGTTGATGAATCTTAAACTAATACTTTTGCTGAGTGGTTTTGTTTTATGTGATATTCTATCCCGTCTTGAACCAACATCATTTGATTATATTTTGTGAGCAGTAACCTTTGGGAGAAAAATCATCTGTTAATTCTTGATTAGAGGTGAAATAATACTTCCTTATTTTCCAGAATCATGGATGCCAACTAATTCTTTGCTTCTGTTTTTCTTTAGTTTTGGTTAATCATTTTTGTCTACTAGGTATTATTAGGAATGGTATATTTTATATTTTTAAAAAAATGCTAGGTCTTTTAAGTTCAAAAAGAAAAGATACATTTTATGGTATATTTAAAAATCATTCTTTTTTTCTTTCAATATCTCTTAAAATTTATATTGCTTTTTTCTCTGGCTGATTATGTTAATTTGTTATGTCAATGCAAAAACTAAGTGCAAGAATTTGATTTTCATTTAAAACAGATAGCTTTAATATCATCCAAGGTCATGGATTGCATCTTAGGTCTAAGACAGCCATTTTAAAAATACATAGTATTGATCATAAGGAGTCTTTGATAAGATGACACAAACTCATAATGAGTTAGTAAAATAACATGGATATACATAATTTACATTGATGCTTGTTGATAAATAGATAGCTATATGAAGCCTTTGTGAATGTTTCAAAATTGGAATCACTGATATGACTGGATTCATTCTCATATTCAAATTGAATTAATTAATTTGGTCTAGGAAAAAGTCATTTGCCTCTTTATTTCTTGAATCTTTTAAAGTTATAAAAAAAAACTGGTAATAAATAACAGAATTAATCACTATTAGCAGAAAAATGCAAAGATGATAAAAATCAGGGAACTTGGATAGGAATGGCAGTCTTTGGGCAGAGGGAAGACTCATAATACTAATTATCTGGAGAAAGGCAAATATCTAGTATTAGGATGCAGGATAAAAAATATGGGAATCTGATATAGAAAGCATCAAAGATAGTTTTTTACCTACATTGCCTAATTGATAACATCTCTTTTAGTCTAATTCTGGGGGAAAGAATTACAAATAAACATAAGCGTGTGTGTGTGTGTGTGTGTGTGTGTGTGTGTGTGTGTGTGTGTGTGTGTGTGTAGGTGAGTTTATGAGTCATATATTACAGTTTTTATAAAGTGTACCATTTAGTTGATATACTATGGTTTCAGAATTTATTGACATTTTTCATAAAAAAAACTGATTAATTATGGAATTTAAGAATGAAAAAGCTAGTACTTTAGAATGAATTTTTCTAATGTTCATTATTAATTTTATTGTTTTTCTATTCCCATACACTAAATGGTTTTAAAGAGTTCTTTATCTCTACTCTTCTTTAAAAATAAAATATTATAACAGAAGCATATTCTAAGATTGAAACATTTAGTGTCTTCTTTTTTAATCAAACATTTTCTTTTGCTCTAAAGTAACAGTTTCTTTGACCGCTATCATATTATTTCTACTGCCAAAGGAAGACTAAAGCCAGTAGTCTATTCTCAGCTATAGGAACACTTCTTTCAAAAATGATTCAGCAAAATTGACATGAGGATTTTATTTTAGTGTGTGTCTGTTCTTCTGCTGTGATTATTTCTGATGTAAATTCAGTGGTGTGAGCTTATATGGAAGTTGGATTACTCATGTGTGTGCATGCATGTGCATTCTGTGTATACCCATATATTTAGGTCAGTATGTTCTTCATGTCAATCAAGTGACTAGAATATATGCAGATAGATTTTTGATTTATATCACCTTATATGTAACTACAAAGATATAACATGTACATAGATAAAAGAATACAAAATAATTTGGGGGAGTGAGAGAGCCTTATTTTCTGAGGGAGTATCAGAAAGGGGCTTTCAGAGAAGTTGAAATTTGATATGACAGAGATGTTATCTCTTTATTCTGAAAGGTAGAGATGAGGAAGAATTGTATTCCCAGAGTGAGAAATGGTCTACATAAATACTTGTTGATAGGATTTGGGTATGTTGATTTTAGAGAAGAACTTTTAGTCTAGTTTCACAGTTTCAAATGTGTGAAGGGTAGCGATATAAAATAAGGCTGGGAAGGTAGGTTGGAACTATATAATAGGAAGTTTTAAATAAAATTCCAGGCTGACAAGTTTACATTTCATTTTAGAGGGAATGGAAAGCCACTGTAGGCTTTTGAGCATAGCAGTGATATTTTTAAATATGTCCACTAGGAAGATTATTTGGCAGCTTTTTGGAGGATAGATTTTTTTAAAGCCAAAGAATCAAAGGAAAGAGATAAAATAAGAGACTATGTATTAAAATGATCTCAGTGATAAGTAATACATTAGGATGTTGGCAGTAGAAAAAAATGTAGTGGATGAGAGATGTTGTAGAAATAGAATTGAAAATTGAATGTGAGGAATGTGAAAACAAGAAAGAACCAGAATGACTCTAAAAGTCATTAACCTTGTGACTACATGGATGGATTATGTCCTCAATAGATATAGAAAAGTTTGGATGAGGGGGTGAATTTCATAAGGGATTCCATTTTGAAATTGTTTTCATTTATTAAAGAATTCGATTTTTGGACATGTTGAAATTAAGATGGTAGTGTGACATTCATGTGAACATGTGCAGCAAGCCATTGGTGATAGAGGACTATAGTTCAGGAGATAGATTAGGACTGGATATATAGTTTTAAGAATCATCTACATATAAATAGTAATTGAAACTCAGAAAATGAGACTGAAGAAGTATTTAGCCAGATTGGTGGAAGACAGAGAGAATGGCAGAAGTCAAGGGATGGGAGCATATATAGGAGCAATATATAAATAATATCAAAATAGGAAGACTGGTAAAAGGATCCCTGAATTTTCAGTTAAGCATTGTTAATAACCTTTAAGAAAACAGTTTTCATTGAATGATGCATTTCGAAATAATATTTCAAGAGCTAATAAGTGAGTGGTTAGGAAGTAAAAACATTGGCTTAATCATTCTAGAATTTTGACAATGAAAGGAAAGAGACGATAATTTGAGGAAATGTCAAATACAAATGTGTTTTTGTTGTGTTTTTTGTTTTAGTGGAGAAAACTTGAATATTTTTGTAGATTATGATAAAGAATTCAGGAAAGAGGATACAATCGAAAAATAGAGGGGAAAAAAGGGTATGATCAATGAAGAAAATTCCTGAGTATGTGGAAAAAAGATGAGATAAAGACACTAGCTTCCTTAGACACAATAAAAAAGGAATACAGGATGGCTAAATATGTTGAAGGGTAGGAGACTTACTTTTTCTAATAGTTATTAATAGATACAGATGAGTCTCAGCATGTCCATGCTATAACTCAAATTTTGGAGACCTGATTTACAAATAGTTAACAAATTGCATCAAATTTAGACAATAACCAAAATGTTCTGGGAAAGCAGGGGGATAAGAATGGAACGTGAATGGCATTCTTAGACAAATATTTAAATATTTTCTGATTAAATGTTCCTGCTATGGAAAGTTTGCTCTTAATATTACTAATCAGACGATAACTGAGAGTGACACACACACAAAAAAGAGTGATACAGGCTTACACAATTTAACAGTTGATGAAGGAATCCCAAACCCTCTAGGCAGAGAGGAAACTTCTTAAAGAATAAAGTGTCTTCAGTATGAAGTTGTGCAGGATCCTTGCTTTATAAAAACCTTTCTGCAGTTGTGTAAAGTTGCAGCTAAGTGGAACATTCTAATAACCATTGATTCACAGTTCATAATGAACATAGTCAACAGTGAACATAAATTTAGAACTAGAAGGATGCTTTAAGGTCACATCTAATCCAACCTAGTTTTTTTTTGGTCATGGAAACTTAGGCCTACAAACTTACAGGCAGTAAGTGACAGAGCCAAAATTTAAAATTCTTGATGCTGGTCATTTGTAACCCTAGGCTATTTGCTTCTGGTTTAGAGGCAGTTGATGAAAACATGGTCTCAACTATAGAATAAAAATGACAAGCTGTTTGGTGCTGTGTGCTTAGACCTAGAAGTAGACAACAAGGTTAAAAGTCACAGTTCCTATCCTCCAGGAGCATTTGTTCTATTAGGGAATATAAAATATATACACATATATACAATATTCTGGATTTGGGTTCAGAGGACATAATTCAAAGCCCAACTTTGCCACTTACTGTTTGACTCTAGAAAACCATCTAAATTCTATGGGCATCAATTTCTTCACTTCTAAAATGAAAGGGTTAGTCTATATTCTCTCTAAGGCTTCTTCAAACTCTTAATTCTTTGATCCCAAATGAATGAAAGAACAGTCAGGTGATATAGAGGAAGATCTAAATTTGAATCCTGCATCAGGCAGTTAGTATCTTTGTGGCAGAGTAAGACACTAAACCCCTATCAACCACATTTTCATCATATCTAAAATGGGGTTAACTAAAGAACCTACCTCACAGGATTAAATGAGATAACACATATAAAGCATTTTGTAAGCCTTCAAGTACTATACTTCTCAAGAATGAAAGATAAATTCCAACTATGGAAATCAAGGAAGACATAAATTTTGAAGTTAAATATGAAGTAATTTAAAAACAATGCCATTAATTCTTAAAACTTGTGAAAGAACACATGTTTTCTAGATCTCCACAAATGTTTTTACCCTCTTGTCCTTCTATAATTAAATTGAAATTTCCTTGATTTATTTCTTAATCTTAGTAACTTTTATTTAATAGTATTAAAATTAAAATTATTTATTGCTACAGTTTGGGCACACATTTAGGGTTAATAATTGCTGATAGCTTTGTAGGTTTTTTTTTTCTTAATGGTAAAAATGTCATCTATGATTTTTCCATTCTTTTGGAATCTTTCCTTCTTTTAGATATTTTGAAAATTAATCACTAAGTGTCTTAAAACTATCTTCTTCAGCATGAATTTCTTCATTTAATCATTAAACAACACCATTCCCCACAGGAAAACAAATCAAACAAAATGTCTCATGTCAGGATGATCTGGTTTATTGTTTTTCAGTTACTTTTCAATTGTGTCTTACTCTTCATGACCCCATTTGGGACTTTCTTGGTAAAGATTCTAGAGTAGTTTTCCATTTCCTTCTCCAGTTCATTTTATAAAAGAGGAAACAATCAAACAGGGTCAAGTGACTTGCCCAGGGTCACACAGCTAATAAAAGTCTAAACCTGATTTGAACTCAGGAAGATAAATTTTCTGATTCTAGGTCTGAAACTATCCATTATGCCACCTAGCTGCCTTATGATCTGGCTTAGATAGAGTTATACCCTGCTCTTTGTAGTTTCCATTTGCCTTTGAGGTACCTTTTAGATCTAATTTTGTCATCTTGTGATTCTCTGATCATTTCCCATAAAACCTCTTTTTCATATTTGATGAGGCAATAGAGCCACTTTCTTCTGCCATCTACCTCTAAATTGTTTCACAAATGACTTTGTTTTTTACATTGCTGTTGTCCTTTACTGCCATATCTTTTCCCTTGGCAAGAATTGTTAGCTAAGGTGGAATTCTTGTTGTGGCAGTTACTTTGCATCAGCTTTATTCCTCTAATAAATGGTTATTGCCAAAGCATATTATTTTGTGCCTTTTCCATTTTTCTCAGTTGACAATTTGTTTGAATAGACTGAGTTGTAGCTGCTGTGATTGCATGCCGTGTCCTTATATTTTAATCTTTTCTTTTAGTTTAATAATTACATTAACCTTTGTCTCAGACAGTCAGGATCTATTTAGAGAACTATTTTTGAAATGATAACTACATTTATAACAATTTCTTAACTGTCAAAATATAGTCAGTTTAATTTTTTTATGCTATCATTTGTAGCTTATTACATTGAGGGCCTTCTGACTTATGATGATATTATTATTGCTGCTGTTCAGTTGTTTCAGTCATGTCCTACTTTCCATGACCCCATTTGAAGTTTTCTTGGCAAAGATACTAGAATGGTATGTCATTCCCTTTTCTAGCTAATTTTTACAGATTTGGAAATTGAGGCAAATAGGGTTAAGTAACTGGCCTACCCATACTTTAGTAAATAAGACACACATACATGAGAAAATATTTGTTAGCACTTAGCACTGTACCTGTATGTGCTTGGTATTCTACAGTATGTGCTTAATAAATGCTGCTTTTGTGTGTGTGTGTGTGTGTGTGTGTGTGTGTGTGTGTGTGTGTGTGTGTATGTGTGTATGTATCAATGTAGAATGATGTAATGGAAAAACCTCTGAAGATGATGTCAGATATAGGATCCAGTTTAAATTCTGCCATTCAGTCACCCCAAAATAATTTATTAACACTTATTCTGTGTCAGGCATTGTATTAAGCAGTGGAATTACAAAGAAAGGCAAAAGACTGTTTTTGCTGTTAAGGATCTCATAGTCTAATGGGGGTGGGAGAAGATCAACTTATAAACAACTATGTACAAGCAATATAAATAGGGCAAATTGAAAATAAATAATAGAGGGAAGACTTTGGTATTAAAGGAGATCAGGAAAGACTTTTTTTTAGGAAAAATATTTTTACTGGTACTTGAAGAAAGTCAATAAAGCCAAGAGGCAGAGATGATGGGGAAAAATATTATAGACATGGTGAATAGCAAGTGAAATGAAATTGGTCTACTCACCTTATCTGTGTCTTGGTTTCCTTATTGTCAGGTATGAATTTAATTACCTCTGAAGTATATTCTGTCTCTGATGTTCCATGATTCTATAACCATGGAAAATCTTTAATCAGATTTGTGTGTGTGTGTATGTGTGTGTGCACATGTGTGTGCATGCATATATGTATGTGTAGCCACTAATAGTTTTTAACCATGTTATTATTTGAAATATGATCCCTAAAAACTTATCTTTGAATATAATTATTTATTTTTTTATTGTACTCTACCAAGAAAATTCATTTCCTTTAATAAATTTATATTTTCATGATATCAAGTCCAACTATAGCTTATATTGAAATACAACTTGGAAATACACTGCAGTTTCTTGCAGACATTAGGCCAAATAGAAGAACTTGGAAGGTATTAGAATTGTCCTCAAGGAAAATTAGCTTCTATATATTTTTTTGGAATTTCATTTTGATTAAAATTATGGTACTATCCAAAGCTATAGACAGGTTTTACATAATCTATAGTCATATAATCATAAGTATTGATATATTTCTTCACTGGAAAAATGAAGTACGTAATTAATAAGATTATTTTGTTGCTGTGGTATATTTTAGGAACATTTTCATTGTAACATGCATATCTGTAAGATGCATTTGACAGGTGCTTCAATAAGACCACTGTTGATTTTGAGCCCCATGAAAAGAGCAAGGTTGCCAGAGAGGATAGCCATGTGAAAAAGAATTTCTCTGTCTTCTTGTGTTTGTGGCGGCATGCTAAATAGCATTGTTTAAGAATGTAGAAAATGATAATTCTCCCATGACTGCTAGTGTAGAAAGTGAATCAGTAATAACCAGTATTTGTCATTCTGTTTCTTTTCATAAGTCAATTCAAGTCTCATTTATTGAGCAACTATTAGGTTTAAGACATTTGTAAAGTTGTGTAAATCTATAGTTAATATATTAGTTCTTACCTTCATGGTGCATATTACATTAGGAATATACAGTGTAAATAATGTTTGCAAGTGAGGATGTCCTTATGAAGTACATAGGAGGAATAAAAAGAGTTTAAGCTTGAGTGTCATACACATTTAGGTGATATTTAAGATCTCAGTGAGTAAGGGCAATGAAATACTGCCTATTCAAAGTTTTGACAAATTTTTATGAAATTGGTATTGAGAAAGGATTGATTGACTTATTGAGGATCATTTTCTTTGTCCTTTCCTGATCTTTTCAACTCCAGCAAAATCCAAGAAGTTTTGTGATCTCAAAGGTCAATGGACTATGGAATTATTACCATTTATAGTGTTGTTTAAGTCTGGGAAAATGTATAGCTTCACTTCAGATTATTAAATAGGGGTTTGCATGAAATTTACATATTTGTAATTTTTTGGGAAAAAGTCAATGGCTTTTTTATTTGTGAATGTTAGAACAAATTTACTAATTCTGCAGCAGACATTTTATGAGATTTATGAAATTGAAAGATTTTTTATAATTTCCTTCAAGTATATCTGAATGTAATAATGACATTTGTATAATAGGTTAATAGAATATAATAGATTGCAAAATACTTTATACATTTCTTACTCAATCTTTAAAAAACCCTGTAAATTGGGAGGTATTATAATCCCAATTTCATGTTTTAGGTAACTGAGTATGAAGAACTTCTCAGGGTTATGTAGGAAATATCTGAGGGAGGATTTGAACTCAGGCTTTCCTGATTCAAGTTTAGAACTCTATATACCACTATACCACTCAGCTGCCTCATTCATTTTCTCTTTCTTCCTCTTTTTTTTCCTCCTTCCTTCCTTCCTTCTTCCTTTATTTCCCTTCCTCCCCCCTTCTTCTTTCTCTCTCTGTCTCTCTGTCTGTCTGTCTGTCTGTCTCTCTCTCTCTCTCTCTGTCTCTCTCTCTCTGTCTCTCTCTGTCTCTGTCTCTCTCTCTCTCTTTCTCTCTCATATACATATATTATATATGTATATATGCCTATAAGAATTCAACATTATTTATATTGTATTGCAGTACATTATATTGTAAATATATTGTAATATATTTTGTCTTCGCAAAAATCCTAGGAAGTAGAATCTGTTATTATCATTCCAATTTTTATAGTTGATAAAAGCAAGGCAGAAAAAGGTTATGTCACATATCCAGAAAGTGTGTAAAGCCAAATTTGAACAGTATCTTCCTTACCCCAGACTCAGTACTTTATCTACTATACTTAAAATAAAGGTATCTGTTTTGCCATCTTTGTAGAGTTGAAAGGAGGCTTAGGGATTATTTAATCTGAACTGTTAAATTTCATAGAAAGCTCAAACAGGCCTAGAAAGATAAATTGACTTACTGAGTCTGTATCTTTAAAAGTTATTTATTTGAAATGGAATTACTTTTGATTGAAGTTTTCCTCACCATTTTATTTAGGTCTATCTCTATATAGGTTATATTACATATTTTCATTGTAAAACAGTAATGCTGTAGAGAAGTTAACAAATGAATATTATTATGCACTTTTTTTAAAGCTTCTAATATTCAGTTGGGAAATTTTCCTTGTTAAGAGACACTGATAAGGCCATTTGGCCTAAAATTAGATGTACCAGCTGTGTTTTGAATCAAGGCCCCACATGTGCACTTCACACTCTTTTCTCTGCTGTGGTTGTCTTCTCTTGCTTTGGGGAACAGCCTTTCGGGGAGAATTTCGACATCCTGTGTTTTCACTGGTGAAACCAACAAGGAGTATTGGTACAATAGCATGTCATGTTTATTTGTGTTTATGACATAATAAAACTCAGTAATCTGAATGATTTATTACTTTCCTTTAAATTTGATAGTAAAAAATTTGCTTTGGAGTACAAAGGCAACTTTAATCATAGAAAGTTTTTTTAAGATAAAGAAATAAAAGAAAATATATATTGAAATGAAAAGTGTATAGTTTAGACTCAAGCTACTCTTCCCCCTCTTCCTCTGCATCTTTGTCAGTTCCCTTCAAAATAAATAGTCTTCTGGTAATTTTTGATATCTAAAAGAGATTGATTTAGCTGAAAATAAGTTTGTTAGCAAAATATTAAAAAATGCATTAACCACTGGAATTTGTATAGATACTATTCCTTCTTTTTGCTCTACTGTTCAGTTATTAAACATTTTTAAAGAATATATTCATATACACAACATTATCATGATTCAGTTTAAGCATCTGTGGTTATAAGTGCACTTCATTTCACCTAATTAAGTTATTTAGTCATTTACACATTAGCAATGTACTACATATTCCACTTTTACAGGAACTTATTTTAATTATACCCACAGTTCTGTTCTGCTCCATTATAGCCATAGATCAAGCTGAATAATAACAGTCTTAAAAAACATATGCTAAAAGTGATTATAGGTCATTAAGGCCAAATTAAGGTAACATTTCTGATGGTCACAAACGGAAGTTGAAGTAACAATTAACTTTTTTTCTACTTGAGAAGATCATTGTTTCTGAGTATTGATAGAATAGTGCCTGATGGTTGATAATGAGTTGTTTTGGGGTAGAAGAGGTGAAGAAACTGAAGAAATGTACCTTTGTTAAAGAAATTAGTTGATTTATTTATAGAGGAGCTTCCTATTATAACTTTAACTCAAAATATATATTCATGTTCTAAAAAGACTATGATATTTGCTGGAAACTTCATTTTCTTAAAAAATAAACAAACAAACAACAATATCCCTTTTTACCTGTCATTAAGTATCAAGTGGGCAGCCACCAATTACTATCTAGGAATATCAACACTAGAATGTATAAGCTTTCTTTTTAAACCTATAAAAATGAAGCTTTTCATTAGACTGAGGAGAAATCTGCATCAGTTATCCTTCAACTGAATAAGGCCTATTACTTCATACTTTGGATTGAATAATTCCCTATTAGAATAAAGAACACATTCTTTAATGAAGTCTTATCTAGTTCTCAGATTAGCTTCCATGATAAAATTCAGGAAACTAAAGATCATACATAGTTGTTGTTATGTTTTTTAAAAATCTAAAGATAAGTAATTATATAAAACAAATCTACTGTGCCAATACCTATTTTCGTAAAGTCACTGGTCCTTATGTTTATCACGAATGAATTTGTGAGAATTATTAAATTGTTGATTTTATCAATTTAATTTAATTTCATATTTTAGTTTGTAATTATGTATAGGATGTGAAATAAAGTGATATTTAAAAGACATTTTATAATTTGCAATCTAAGTCATTTGGAATTAGGAAACTTTTACTGTGTATCAAACTGTGGTCAATTGGCATAATTGAAAATGGATTATGTAAAACAGAATGGCAGTTCATTAATTAATTATGCAGATGAGTTATTGGCTTCTATAATTTGTTAATATTAACATTGTTTGTGTTAGAAAATTGTCAGTTGTATAACTTTTTAAAACTGCTTAGAAATTTGGGTGGTTTAGATTTTATTTTTTAATCAAGACCTAAGAAAGAATACAGTATAAATGAAGACTCAGCCATTGTTGTTTCTATTATTATGGCTATTATTTTACATTATTCACAATGCTCTTTGCACATAAGAAGTTCTCAATAATGGTTGTTGAAAATGAACAGTGAGGCATCAGTTACTAAAAAAGTATAAAATATATTATTATTTCAATCATAGAACTAGAACTACTATATTAAAGGCTAGGCTCATGCCAGCACCCAAATTTACAATACGAAAGTGTTGGCATGACCCAGGAATCTAAATTAACCGATGGTTTAGTTGATTCAGGTGGCTATTTAGAATCTAAGGACATTAAGAGCAATTCTTTGAACAGAATTTGAAAACAGCAAAGGGCATTGTATAGATTGACTGTAAGCAGTTAACTGCTAAAGGGATAGAGAGCTGCCTGGAGTACTTCTTTTGGAGTAGAACTCATATAACCTTTTAATATTAGAGTAAGATATCAAGAGAGTCCTCTGTCTCCTCCAGATTTTGAGATGCTAATATTTTTGGACAGATTTGGAT
This sequence comes from Sminthopsis crassicaudata, assembly GCF_048593235.1. Lineage (NCBI taxonomy): Eukaryota > Metazoa > Chordata > Mammalia > Dasyuromorphia > Dasyuridae > Sminthopsis > Sminthopsis crassicaudata. Next base: position 380,151,023 of record NC_133617.1, on the reverse strand, counting down.
AACAGCAGTGAAGTGAGATCATTCAGGAATTTTATTCTGGTGAATAAAGTGTTTTATTTTCCCTTTTATTTAAGAAAAGAAGCTAACATTATGCACACACACACATATATTGCACTAAGGAAATATCTACCTTATGAAATGTCACAGCGTTAAGCTTTACATCATTTAAATGCTAAATTTGAAAAGTTTTCATCTGATTAATGACAGTGGTATTCTGCTATTGCCAATGTAACCTCATTTTTTGGATCCTTTAAAAAACTTGAGTAAATTATACCACAAACTTTTATTCAGTAGCATTTCCCCTAGTTGAGTCTCTTAAAGCATAACCGTGAAACCAAAGTAGTCTTCATATTGCATAAACATCATCCCCTGCTTAGTGAGAATGTGAAATATATTGCATTTTAGTTTAAAAAATGCAGCTCTGAAAATGTATGTGCCTCTGTCCCCTTTTTTAAAGTCAATGAAGTTAAATAATTTGGAATTAAATAAAAATCATTGAAAATATAAAAGTATATATAATAAACTCAATGAAATCTTTGCTATTCATGGCACAAATTAATCTGTAAGGAGTGAAAAGCAGCTTTGTAAATGACAGAAGACACAGGTGGTAGTTAATAAGGACATTATTTCTCATTTGGGGGTTAGACTGGCTTTTCATTTATTAATATCTGTTTAAACTACAAATAGAAAGATCTTCACTTTTACTAGGCTTCTTGTCACAAGACCAAGTCTCTATAGAGAAATATCACTGATGGAAAATCAGAAAGACTAAGTAGATATATTTGGTCTCACAGGCAGTCCATTAATTTACTCAAATTAAATATTATCTTTAAATATTGAAAGGTTAAATGTACACTGATAATGGATTTAGACAGCCATTAAGCAATGATTGCTTTCTAATGCAGTTAGTGAAAGATATTTAATATAATATATCGAGAAGGGAGTACTGTAGACTTTTTTTTCTTAAAGCTACTTTACTTATAACTAACTATATTAACCCCAGGATGTATGTATTATGTATATGCACATATGTTTATCTTTTAAGCTCATGTTATAATTTTGACAACAAGTAATTATTACAGAACAAAGATGTTTAGTGTCATACCAAACATGCACATGCATATAAATATATATTTAAGGGGGAATTGTTGAGGGAAAATTTTATGATAGAAGGGAATATATACATATTCAAACAGGTGAGGGAATATACTTGTTCAAAGCTTTTGTCTCTATATATGTATGTGGTTAAAAATAACTTTGTTCCCTAAATTATCTTTCAAAATCAGAAATCAAATGTTGGAAAAGTTTATAATTTATATTTTGTATGCACTTAAAAATATTTGGGTTCTAGAGAAATATTGAGATAATTGTAATTTCATCTCCCTGTTTTATTAGCAGAGGTAAGGGAGTGTAAGTGTGAAATGCATGTATTCTGAGACTTGCTTGATGTCTTATGTGGTTTTGCTGAACTGGTTTTGCCTTTTTAGAGGCAACTAGGTAATGCAGTGAATAGTGTGCTGGAACTTAAGTGAGGAAAAACTGAGTTCAAGTCCCTTACCTTTGTCTGTATCCTCAATTATAAATGGGAGTAATTGTAGCATTTATCTTCTGGGATTTTTGTAAGGATCAGATAGAATCATGTATGTAAAGTGCTTAGCATAGTGACTGACACATACAAAGAATTTAATATGTCTTCCTTCCTTCCCTCCTTTTCTCCCTTCTTCCCTCCCTCCCTCCTTTTTTTCCTTCCCTCCTTCCCTCCCTCCCTCCCTTCCTTTTTTCTTTTTTCCCTTACTACATCTCTCTTTTATTTTTTATTCCTTGTTGTAAGTGATGATTTATTGTTCAGGACAGTGGCATTTGGATATATCTGGAAATAAAAGTAGGGTTATAAAAAAGATGAAAGTACAAGTTCTTTTTAAAAATCCAAGTCAGCTGCTGGTGGTGGGGGAGGTGGTTGATCTGTTGAAGGTATGTTGAATCTAACTCAGGTAACAAACTAATAACTACCTTTTCATTTTTTAACTGGGTAACTTTGTCAGCATCCTCTCTGTTTATATTTTGCAGCATTATGCATTACACTCCTTTAATATTTCTTATCATTAATTTTCTTATATTATAAATATTAAGGATCAAACTCAACACTACACACTAATGTAATCAGTTGTGTCCAAACTTCAGTAAAAGGAAAAAAAATGGAAAGGAAATGTAATAGATGAATAGGCTCTTCAAAGTATCCCCCCATAAATAAATATAATCAAAGTATGACTATGTTTCAAGAAAAAATTATATAGTCAAATTATCAAGTTTTAAGAATTTCTGAATTGAATGAAAAGAAGGGGAAAGAATCAGGCGATTGCAGATACCAGTAACTCTTCTGATTTTTGTGTTAACAGAAAAACTTTTGGTATTTGCTGGCTGATCTAAATTTCTTTGTTTTAGGATTTTTATTTTATTTACTTTTAAAGTGTAAAAAACTTTTTCTTCTTAATCAAAAATGAGAATATACTTGAACTGCAGTTTTCTCTATGAAATATTTTATTATCACTTTCAAACTGGTTTATATGAATATTCTATAAAATAGAAACAGAGGCCCCACAAAAACTATGGTTTACTTCAGGAAATGTGACATTGGGATGGAAAGAAGATTCATTACTTTGTACCATTCTGTCAGTAGCCACAATCTGTGAGATTTTTCTCCCTCAACACCATACTTATTTACTCTTATTCCCCAAAACTCTCAAACTGCCCCATCTCTCTATTATGCAAGCTTCCAATTTTCCTCCTAAGCTGGATTTTGTCCCTTCAGAGAACCATTTCAATAGTTGCACAGATGCCAGTGGGAAAATTTTGCTATACTCCCAGCATATCCATCCATTGCCCTCTATATCATCTCAATGGGTAGGCAGTTTTCACAGTGTGGGCTCTTCTTTCTAGGGCAGTGACCAGTGATTTAAAGGCTGCCTCTCTGCTTTTCATTTTGAGTGGGACAGAATGAGTTACATAGTATGGGCAGGCATGGATAGCTTGTGATCTGCATCAGGGATCTTATTATATTTTTTTCCCAAACCCACCCCTCTTCCAAACCTATTATTCTTGAGGACACTACTAGCTGTCACTCAGATTTATAATCTTGGCATCATGCTTTACTCCTCATTTTCCCTCAACCCACATATCAAATCAGTTGCCAATATTTCTTACATCTGTCATCTCTCCATTCACTGGGCCACTCTGCTGGTTTAGGGAGACATCACTTTTTTCTTTTTTTTTTTTTTAATAAAGCTTTTTATTTTCAAAACATATACACAGATAACTTGACAACATTGACCCTTGCATAGCTTTGTGTTTCAGATTTTCTCCTCCTTCCCCCAAATCCCTCCCCTAGATGGCAAGCAATTCAATATATGTTAAACATTCTAACATGTAGAGACTTCACTTTTCTCCTTTACTATTACAGTACATGCCTAATTGGACTACTTTCCTTAATTCTCTCATCCCTTCAGTTCATCTTCCACACAGCTGCCAAAATGATCCTAAAATGTGAGTTTGATTATATCATATCCAAACTCACTAAATTCTAGTGACTTTCTATTAATTGTAAGAGCAGATATTATTTCCTCCTTATCTTATCCTTTCTATATTTCTGTTTTTCATTATTTTATAATGTAAACTATTATTAGAATAATTGAAAATATATAATTTAAATTTATATATAGAAGGTTTATGATAGAAAATTATTGTTGGTTATATATGATTGAAAAATGTAAAGGCACTGCTCTATATATAATTTATGGAATTTTAAAAAATTGAATCAAGATTTGATATATCATGTTGACTTCTTTTGCATTTTCTTTGGCTAGACTTAAATTACACTGTTACTTTATTTTTTTTTGTTTTAACTTAGCTAAAGTACTTTTTATCAATATTTTAAAGGAAATTAACACCTCAAATGTGATTTTAAAATCTTTGCAGCATTTCTATATTTGACTCTGTCTTTGAGCATATGTTTTCAAAGGAAAGTAACTCAAGCAATATAATGTAAACCAGTAGAAAACAGTATATAAAGTGCAGAAATTAATTACGTGGGCATATTTTAAAAGCCAAAGCTGAAAAATGACTGGTGCATACTCAAGTAAGGGCATTAGAGAAAGTAATAGATATGCTATTGTTACAATTACTAGAGAAAAATAATTAAGTGAAAAGCAAATAAGAACATTTCTCTTTTCCTCTCCTCCATTGCAAAAGCATATAGTCATGGTTGGTAAAGAAATATTGATTAGAGTTGGTAGGGTAGTATTGGGAATGGGATCAGATGATTTCACGAAATCATCTCTCAAGTTTTCAATTATCAACTCTATGCAAAGGACTCAGATTAATTTATCTAGCTTTAACCTCTCTTCTGAATTCCACTTACATCTCAAATTGTATGTCCTCTAGGCATCTTAATTTCAGAAAGTCTAAAACTAAGCTCATTATCTTCCTTTAAAAAAGTCTTCCTTTCTTTTCTTCCCTGTTACTGTAGAGGGCATGACTATCTTCCCAGATACACAGGTTTGCAGCCCAGGAGTCATTCTTGATTCTTTACTCCCTCTCACTGGCTTCCCTTCCCCCTCACATCCAGCAAGACGTCATTTCTACCTTCCTAAAATCTCTTCTATACCCTCCTTCTCTGTTTTGATACTTTAGCTGTGCATGCTATTACCTCACACCTGGATGAGTGCAATAAACTGCTGGTTGGCTTCCTGGCCTCCAGTCCATATTCCACTTAACTGTCAGATGATAAGTATGACCATATCATCTCTCTTTTCAAGTATACTCCAGTGGCTTCTTTTATGTCCAGGGTACAAAGTCCTCTGTTTTAAAGCTTTTAAAATCCTTTAAAATGTGGACCCTTTCTACCTTTCTTTATTTCCCTTCATATATTCTGAAATCAATCTAGTTACCCTCGCCTCCTTGTTGTTTGTCACACAAGATACTCTATCTCTTGACTCTAAGCGTTTTCATTGGCTATTCCCTATAACTTGTATTCTCCTTCCTCATCTTCACTTTTGGCTTTTATGGCTTCCTTCAAGTTTCAGCTAATGTCACACTTGCAAGGAACTTTGCTAAATCCTCCTTAATCTTAGTGTCTTCAGTTATAGACCACCTGCAATTTATTCTGTGTGTATCTTGTTTGTATGTAGTTGTTTGCATGTTGTCTCCCCCTCAGGGCTAGTTCCATGAGAGCTGGAACTAGTTTTTTTGCTTATTTGGCCTTTCTTTTTATTTCAAGTTATAGCATAATGGCTGGTATATAGTAGATGCTTAGTAAATGCTAATTGATTTGACTTAACTTGTTAATCAACAGTAATAATAATCTTTTTATTTTAATGCAAGTTTATAGAAAAGAAGTTTGAAGGGGACATGAGGATGGGGATAGATAAAGCATAACAGCCAACTCCTGTACAGATATATGTGTACTCAAGAGTACCCACCACTTCCTAAGTACTACCCTAAAAAAATGGCAGATGGCTTTACTATACTCCTAGGCTTGAACTTTACAATATAAAATATAATTGACTCTAGGTAATTATAAATTAGTCTATTTGGCCTGTACATACACTAAGAAGGTAGAAGTGTTCTTATACATTGAGTACTAGAATTTGACAAATTTCATTATTTACCTCTTAAAGCAAGTGCAAGGTTACTTGGTGATGAAATTTAAATTAAAAGATTTATGCCATGTGAAAATGGTATTTTTGCAAGAGACGGTGTTATCAGCCAATTTAAATTACTTTAAAATCAATTCTACTATTTGATGAATCAAAAAATTTAAAGGAAGTGTATATTATTATCAAAATCAGTCACATATAGCATAGCCACAATGTAATAAAAAGACAGATATATTTCCAACATGGCAGCATTTTGCTCAAAATTACTTAATGCTTTAGCAAATATTGCTAATATGGTTTTGTATTGGCTTTTGTGAAATCACTGTGACAAATAGTAGAATTTCTTTTCCTTTGGAGAACTTAAAAAAATTACTATACAGTCAGTACAACTTCTTTGGTGAAAGGATACCTGAAACTGAATTTCACACCTCTCTTTTTAAAAATTCCTTGATCGTTTGTATTCTCATTATAGTGTGCATCATTACAAATATTAGCAGTAAACAAGTAGAGATAATACTCTGGAAGTTTGATGCTTTACTTTAGGTGTGCAGTGATTGCCTCTCTTGCTATGTCATTCACTTCAGATTTAAATATCTAATGGCTCTCATCAAACAACATTTAAACTTTCTATGAGATCCTGTAAATGTTCCTTTAGATCATATTATGAGCAACAATGAGTGAAATGAGCTTCAATGGGGAGGCTCTATTCCAGTCTCAGGGGCTTTGCAGCTGTTTGAGATAGCAGTAGAGTACTTCAGTGAAACTGCATACAGCCTTCCATTTCATTGCATTTCTCTCATTTAGCTATATATAAAAACAGTGTAACTAGTCCAGTACACTTCTTTCCCTATGTGATTTTCAATTTAGACATTGCTGTCTTTTTAGGTAAGATTAGAAGGTAACAGGTAGTGTTTTGGTCACTGAAAAATGTGTGTTGAGTTGATGTCGGTAGTCTGAAAGAACTTAATTCAACAAACGCCTCTTTATTGATTGGAAAATTGGTCAAGTGCCAGTAATTAATTTACTTTACAGTAAAATCAAATCTCAGTGCTGACAAAGAAGTGCAGTAGCTAATTCCCTGAGATAAATACAAAGGATTCCCCCATGCCTTAGGTGCCAAGATCAAACCCAGCTTGTTTGCAATATATTAGTGATTTGATGATGATTTTTACATGAATTTTTAAGTAGAGCTACCTTGTTCATTATTGGGCTTGTGGGGCATGCAACTCATTTGGTTATGCTTTCATCTTAACAGTGATGCCATTCTTTCCCTTTCTTCCTCAGTTTATTGAAAAATATATTTGTTATTTCACATAGTCATCAAAATGATGTACTTTTCCAAAAGGAAAACAATATAAAAATATGGGACACATCCATCTTGGATTTTTAGTTGAATTTCTCAATCATCTGTTATAATAAGTGTGCCTTTTATTTTTTTCCATTTGTCTCTGTGTATGCAAACTCTACTGGAAAGATTTCTGGGTTTGTTTGGTTTGTTTGGGGGGCATTTTCTTATTCTATAACTCCTTGTATGAAAATTCAAATCAAATCAGTCAATATTTATTAAGTGTTTTCTCTATGTAAATCCCTCTGCTGAGTTCCAAGTAAAGTTCCTTTCAAGTAAAATCCTATAATTAGACCTTCTCTCAGCACTCCTTTTATATATGTATACTTCTAGATTTTATTCACATGCGTACATATACTGGCAGTTCTAGGATACTGTGATAGGTTTTTCATGCTGTTCACTAAATAAGTATTTATTTATTGTCCACTGTGTGCAAAGTACTAGAATAGGTGATGTTAAATTTATTAAAAAAAAAACAGATCATTTACTTTCTTTATATCCTTCCTGTTACACACTGCCAGAAATACAAAGGATAAAAAAACCATAATTTCTCCCTTCAGGGAGATTACAATTTAGAAGGGGAGGTAACATCTTCAATATTTCAGAGAACTACAGTTTTATCTGTGTAGATATTTTCTCCATTAACAAGGATTACAGACTCTGTAAATTAATAGATGGTCATTGATAGTTATTGTGGCAAAAATAAACAAAAAAACCCTCCATTTGTCGATGATCAATTTACTGGTGAATTTTTCTAAAGTTAATTAGTGTAATCCTTTGATAATAGTCATATAATCTACCATAGGGCCTATACTTGAAGTCTTTCTAACTTGTTAGACCCTTCAGGAGTATGCATACAACTGCCATAACTTTGAAAAGCCCTGGACTATGCCATGATGTAGCATTCAAATAGGGACTTCATTAGCAATAACCTATACAGAATAACAAACTATGATACAAATGAAAACACAAGCATATGCATATTCCCCCTCCCTGCAAGAAAAAAAAAGAGATATATGAAGAATCAAAATTGATTTGAGTTTTTGTTAGGTCTGGGGAACTTTTAGATAGATCATAGAGAATCACTGAACTTTTTTAGACCAATGAATTTTAACTTTATCTTTTAAATTAATGTGGAAAAATGAAAGATATGCTCATGACTATATTTACTAAAATAAGAACTACCTTTTCTTTAACTGTATTTTACTTTTAAATTTTTTTATTCATGTGATAAATGTAGACATTACCTGTTTTGTGTTCATTCAGTAAATTCTGATTTCCTTTTTTTTTTCTCCTAACTGGACTTATCAAGAAAAATGTTGTATTTTGTTATGTATTGTATAAATATAAGTTCTTTGATAGATGGGAAGGGATAATATAGTCCAGAAACAAGGTTAAAAAAAGTAGGATGAAAGAAAGACTAAATGAAAGAAAGAAAAACTTTACCAGCTGGTAAAGAGAAAAGGCTAATAGAAGATTTAAATGATAGAGATGGAGAAAAGAAGTGGGAGGTAATGATGATAGGAACAGGTTGATGAGAGGCCTTGATATTGAGGACAAACTATTAGACTTTTACACGAACTATAAATAGATAATAAAAGAGGATTGTTTGATTAGATCAGGGTAATATGCAAGGAAGATTACTTTTTTTTTTTGACACTGTCATTGGCATTTATAGAAGAGGAGAAAATCTTGAGATTTTGCATTGTCATATACTGAATTCACATTAAATAAAAGTATATGTTAATAAACATAACGATTATTGGACTATGAACCCTTAAGATTTTAGTTTTAATTTAAATTACTTTTATGATAAAGTTAATGTATATAACATCAAATCATCCATTCTGATTTAATGAACTCACATTGACCATAAAAGATGGTTTATTTTAAATGACTCAGGTATTAGAATCTGACCAATAACAATTTAATTTTTAAAACTTCTTATTTTCAAAATATATGCATAGATAGTTTTCAACATTCAGCCTTGAAAAACCTTGTGTTCCAAATTTTTTTCTTCCTCTCTTCCCCTCCTCCCCTAGACAAGTAATATGTTAAATACATGTAATTCTTCTATATGTATTCCCACAATTATCATGCTGCACAAGAAAAATCAGATCAAAAGGAAAAAATAAGAAAAGAAAACAAAATACAAGCAAGCAATAACAACAAAAAATGAAAATGTTATGTTATTTTTTGTTTTGATTAAAGTTTTTTATTTACAAAACATATGCAGGGGTAATTTTTTCAACATTGATCCTTGTAAAACTTTGTTTCAAATTTTCCCCTCCTTCCTCCCACTCCTTCCTGTAGCTGGCAGGTACTCCAATACATGTTAAATATGTTAAAATACATGTTAAATCCAAATATATGTATACACATTTTTTCAGTAATATGTGTTTTTTACATTACTTATAATTCCTATTCTAGTTTTTAACCCTATCCAGAGTCGGTTCTTATAGAAAATAATTTAAAAATAGTTCTTCAAAATAAGTCAGCATATTGAAAAAGCCTGATTTCTGTGGTATCCCCTGCTCCCTCTTGCTGCAAAGAAGCAGAGAGGTGTTTTTTCAGATCTCTTTTTGAGAGACTAAGTCTAATCTTCTAATAGTAATAATAATTTTACAACATTCATATGCTAATGTTTCTTTATTATTGATTTTTCAATTTACATTATTGTAATTATGTATATCATTTTTCAGATTCTGCTGACTTCACAGTTCATATGTTTTTGCATGTTTCTCTATATTCATAATGTTCATTGTTTCTCACAGCACTGTTATATTTCATTACATTCATAGGATATTTTTTTTTGCCATGCCATAGATATCTTTGAGACATGTACACGTGCATGCATATGCACACACACATTCAGAGATAGTTATAAATATCAGTGGAATCTCTAGGTCAAAGGATAGGAATATCTTAATCACTTTTTGGTATAATTCCAGATTACTTTCTAGAATGATTGGGCTAATTTACCACTCTGCAAACTATATATTAACATGGCTATCATTTTAATAAATCCCATAGCAATGATTGTTCTAATTTTTGGTAATTTTTGGAATACATTGAAACCTTAGTGTTACTTTGATTTACATTTCTCTTATAGTGTTCTTTTTTTTTTTTTTTGTATTATTGTTTCTAATGCTTTTGAGAATCTGGTATTTATGTCCCTTGACTGCTTATCATTTGGGATAATGGCTTTTGACACAACTTTCTTTTTGATGTTTTTGTACATGATGTGTCTTGCCTAGGAGAGACTGAGGGATTTTAAAATATTATTTTCATGCATTGATTCAGTTTGACTTCTAGATTCAAACTCAAAGACTTCAGTTTCAATCTTTCCTTGGAATATGTTAAAATATTAAAGTTACCTCATTCCAATGATATTTTGATATCACTGATATCATTCCACAGTATGGAAAAGTTAATGTGGTTTTGGTGAATCCATAACTTGATGTAATTTAGGTATGTTAAGTACACAATTCCATGTTTTCATTTTACTTTTTATTCATTGTTATTTTTGTTATCATTATGCCATTACTGGGATTTTGTTTTCTTTTCCATTTGAAATGTTGAAGAAAGAGATGACCTGGATTTTTTCTTGAGTTCTCTAGCTTATAGAAAATATTTTTTATTTATTATTTTTTATTAAGTCTTTTTATTTTTCAAAACATATGCAGGGAAAATTCTTCAACATTAACTCTTGCAAAACCTTGTGTTCAAGTTATTCCACCCTTTTCCCACCCTCTCCCCTAGATGAAAAGTAGTCCAATATATATTAAACGTGTTAGAAATATACGTTAAATTCAATATACCCACACATATTTATACAATTATTTTGCTGCAAGAAAAATCAAATCAAACCAGAAAAAAATGAGAAAGAAACTAAAATGCAAGAAAACAACAAAAAGAGTGAAAATGCGATATTGTGAGCTGTATTGAGTTCCCACAGTCTGTTCTGCATCATCTCATTGTTGAAGAGAGCCACTTCCATCAAAATTGATCATCATATAATCTTGTTGTTGCCATGGATAATGGTCTCCTGGTTCTGCTCATTTCACTTAGCATCCAGTTCATATAAGTCTCTCTAGGCTTCTCTGAAATCATACTACTGATCATTTCTTACAGAACAATAATATTCCATGACATTCATATACCATAACTTATTTAGTCATTCTCCACCTGTTGGGTATCCATTCATTTTCCAGTTTCTTGTCCCTACAAAAAGGGCTGCCACAAACATTTTTGCACATATGGGTCCCTTCCTTCCTTTAGGATCTCTTTAGGATATAAACCCAGAAGAAACACTGCTGCATAAAAGGGTATGCACAGTTTGATAACTTTTTGAGCATACTTCCAAATTGCTCTCCAATGGTTGGATCCATTCACAATTCCACCAACAATATATTAGTGTCCCAGTTTTTCTACATCCTCTCCAAAATTCGCCATTATCTTTTCCTGTCATTTTAGTCAGTGTGAAAGGTGTGTAGTGGTACTGCAGAGGTGTCTTAATTTGCACCAGAAAATAGATTTTTAAAGATTTTTCTAAGGGAAACTTGAACTTGTTTATATTTTTTTCTTGCTTATCTTAAGGATTTTAAAAATGCTAATGCAATAATTGTACTTTTACCCAAGCCTAGGGCATTTTTTTGTGCTGCTGTTACATGCTTAAAAGTAGTGACTCTTCACTATTAGAGAAAATAGTAAACATTACTTAATGCTGTTTCTGAATAAAGGTACTTTTGAGAGAAATTCATTATTTCCAGGATTTTTTTTTGAAGAACTAGATAGAGAGAAAGATTTTGGAAGCTACAAACATGGGGAAGCCTCCTCAACATGTCTAAAATTTCCATTTTGCCTTCTAGAGCCTCTGGGGAAAGAATTTCCCTTTGGATGAGATTGAGGTTTCTTTCTATTTTATCTCAGACACCTAGCTTGTGAAGTGGATAGAGTGCTGGACCTTATGCCAAGAAGACATGAATTCAAATACATCTTAGATATTATGTAATTCAGTTAATTTCTGTTTAGTTTCCTCATTTGCAAAGTACAGATGATAATAAGCAACAGCCTTTCAAAATTGTTATAAGAATCGAATGTGGTATTTTTAAAGCAGCATAATCCTGATACATAATAGATGCTATATAAATGCTATTATTATTAGCTATTATGTTCTAATCTGAGATATTATTCTGCTTCTATCAAAAGAGCTAATTCACTCTCATTTTTCTTATATACTTTTATGTGCATCATTTCTATTTCTGTTCTTTTCTTTGATTAAATATACATGTCATCCACAATTTGTGATTGTTTTTTGTGTAATTAATTTTTGGTAGGAAGGAACTAAACTTGAGATTACCCTCCCCATTAAGGGTTACCAATCAAGGAAAATGCTTTTATTTTTAACCTAATATATCCTAGAAGAGCAATATTTAGTGGGAATACAGACATAATTATAGTCTCATACCTTCTCAGGGACTAAAGAAATGAGCCTGCAGACCTGTGGCTCTTCTCTTGTTCCTTTCAGGACAGGAAGCACAGGTTTCCTTAGATAGAAGTGGTGAAGATCCCAAAGTCTATCAATGCCTCTCATCAGCTAAATATATTCACCCTATGTGGATATATGTGAATTATATAGATACACATAGCATCATACTTAAAATCTTTTTTAAAAAAAAAGCAGAAAACTAGACTGTTTAGTGTAGTTATATATTTGTTGTCTTGCTGGGTTGAGAAAAGTTAATCATTTTGGTCATTTTCATCAGATAATTGGTCTTTTCAGATAAAGCAGTCAAACTATTGTACTTATAAATATTCTAGTTATTAGTCTTTTGATAGGCACCATAAAAATCTTCAAAAGAACTTAAAAATGTACTTTAGGTTTGTGAAATTATCTTTTACATTATCATTATAAAGGACATCGATAAGCTAGATAGTGAACAGAGGAGAATCACCAGGATGGTGAAAGGCCTTGAGAGCATTCCATAGCAAGAATGGGCTTAAGAGAATTTAGACTATTTAGCCTGGAGAGAATACATGGTGGGACATTACTGTCTTCCAGTATTTAAAGGGCTGTCATGAGGAAGATGGATTATACTTAAATTCTGTTTGACTCCAGAGGGCAGAATTAGAAGCAGTAAGTAGAAGTTGGAGGGTCAGATTTTAGCTTTATGTAAAGAATTTCCCAACAATTTTCTCAGAGGTAGAACAAGTGGGTTCTCTTTCACTACAAATCTTTCAGCAAAAGGTTGAAAGATTTCTTGTTGCAGATGTTTTGGAGGAAATTTAGGAATAACAGTATTTTAATTCCCTTTCAACTCAGATTCAGTGAGCTATCTCTATCATTGGATCAATAACAAAAAAGAAATTACAGTAAAAATTGAAGAAATATGAATTGGTGCAAACAAATTTAGTGGACTTTAGATAAAGTTTTACACCTAGTCTTATCTTTAACAAATGAGATTATTTGGATTCAAGAATTGAAAAGAATCATGAACTGAAGTCTACTGTAGTAAAGCTTTATCTATTTTAATGTTCCAGTGACTCAACAGCTGTTTGGAATCTGTCTGGAATCGACACTGAACTTTGGTAAATGTTTCTCCTCAGGAGCTGGAACATAATCCTCCCTCAACCCACATAAGGCAGTATCTGTGTTCCCATTCTCTCTTTTTCTGTCTCAGTCTCTTTGGTTTGTGTGTGTGCATGTGTGTGTTTGTGTCTGTCTGTCTGTCTTTGTATTTCTATCTCTCTCACAATATTTCCATTTTTATCTTTTTCTTTTCCCAACCCCTTTCTCTTTACCATTCTCATTCTCCCCTTCTTTTCCTCCTCTCCTCCATACTCAGCTCTTTTTTATTTTCTCATTTTTCATTTAGCCTGATTGATAGAAACACTTGCTGGGAGCTTTTCCTGACATTCTTTCCCAAAACTGAAAGTATGAAATGTTATGGTAGTGTTATGTCTATTTTTGAAAGTAAATCTGCTGATGTAAAGCTTATGTTGATATATTGGGATGAATTATAATGGTGATATTATTACAGCCTTGAAAGTTGAAAATTTATTATTTTTATCACCTACTTTTGGTTGATAACTTGATTTTAGGAACATGCTGCATATCTATATTGGTGTGATCATTGAAATATTTCTTAAAGTCTCTTTAGAGTTCATCCTTTTTTCTCTCATGTCTTACCTTTCCCTCCATTCTGGTCACAACTGTCGTTACCCCCAGTCTTCCCACCCTTAAAATATTAACACCTACCAACATTTATTCCATTAATCTGCTGATTCTTATTTTCTGTTTATTCAGCTTTTTAATTCCTAACTGTTACAATTAGAGAAATGTTCTAGGAAAAAAAAATCATTAGATTCATTAGTAAAGCAAAGATAGAACTGTCTATTTTATTTAATAAAGCCACCATGTTTGCTTTTAAGAGAATTCATATAAAAATTCAATCTTTACCACTTAATTTGAAATCTTTCTCTTTAAAATATGGCAAGTTTTGTCCAAATTAAGAAATGTGAATCAGAAACTTTTCTGAAAGGAAATACTGGCAACTATGAAGGACATATTTAAGTGATAAAGTTCTGGGAATAAGGTGTTTTAGTAATTTCAAAGTAAGAGTTCTTGCCTCTGATATTTGTCTGTCTACTAGTTATTTCAATATATAGTTTATAAAAGGTATTTTGGGAACTGTTTGCTCCTGTCTTCTTGTATATTTTCCTTTTTCAGCTATAGAAAAGCACATACCCTGTTTATTTTGTATTTTTACTTCTATTCATAATAAGGATAAAAGCGGATAGTTTCTAGATTGGAATATTTTTCTGTAAGCAGTAGCTTTCTAAAGCTGTTACACCTTGACTAAGATGAAAACTTTAGCATATCATAAAAGATAATTTAATTACTGTATTGAATTAAAAGATTATTTTTAATGTTTTAAATATAATAAAAAAAATAACAGTTAAATGAGAAGCCAACAGCTTGGTAGTTTATTGAATGCAAACTGGATCTGTTTTTCATTTATTTCTAGGGCAAAGAGAGAAACTTTTTGGTTTTACATAGTTCATTGTTAAAGAATATCTTGGCTCTGAAACAAAATTCAGAGATAATTATTCCAGAGATTAAGGCAATAGACTTTTTAAAAGTGCACAATTTAAAGTGAAATGGAAAATTATTTTGTTTGGGTAGTTATAATTCTTTACTTTGTGAAATTGATAATTCCACTTAACTTGGCTTTTAGCAGTCATTGCATTTTTGGTTAAAACAAACAACCAAAGAAACAAAAAACAGTTCTCAAAGCATATCCTTAAACTTTGGAAAAAGGTTCAAATTGGGTCAATCTTTATAGCATTCAAATTTCTCATGTATATTAGCAGCCTAGTAATCTCTGGAAGTTGTTTATCTCTTATAATGCTCACCTAATTTCCTATTGGCTAACTTTATTTCCACCCTCACTTAGTTTCTATGCATTTCTTAAATTTAAAACTTTTGACTTGATGCTGATAGCTTGACAAACTCTATTCCATTTAAAGATTTTTTTTTTTGGTAGATTTGCTTAATGTAACTTAGGCTACAGTGTCATGCTAGGTTAGGTTGTGTTACCCCAGCTAATATGAATGAAATCATGATGTCTTAATTTTATTTTAGATTGAAGCTTGATGTTATAAGTTATTAATTAGTTCCTATTTTAATGTAAGTTAATTTTAAATGTTTATGAGAATTATTTTCTTATATTTATATATTACAAACGTTATCTCATATTCATACATTAAATCCAACTCATTCAGGGCTTATTAAGTATTCACCATGTGTGGGGCACTCTTTTACCCTTTGGAAATAAAGATAGGGACTAGATTTGTTATTTTTGGGGGGAGTAGGAAATTATTAGATGAGGAAACTCCTCTACCAATGCAGTTCAGCATCTCCTTGGCAAAGAAATGCCAACATGATTGAACAATTTATTAGTTAAGTGATTTGCCTAGATTTACACAAGTAGTATGTGTCATAGATCTGCCTGAATCCAGGTGTTCCTTACTTTAAAAATGGCTCATTATTTGCTGTGCTAATTTGCCTTTCTAGTATGGAGGATATAAAGAGAAATTCAAAATAGTGTTTCCTTAAGGAACTTACAGTCTACTGGAATGTAATATAAAAGACTTTTCTGTTTAATTTCACATGCATTCATGATCACAATTATATAGCTTTTCAGAAACTGGAAGTTGAATGGATGTCCATCAATTGGAGAATGGTTGGGTAAATTATGGTATATGAAGGTTATGGAATATTATTGCTCTGTAAGAAATGACCAGCAGGAGGAATACAGAGAGGCTTGGAGAGACTTAAATCAACTGTTGCTGAGTGAAATGAGCAGAACCAGAAGATCACTATACACTTCAACAACAATACTGTATGAGGATGTATTCTGATGGAAGTGGAAATCTTCAACATAAAGAAGATCCAACTCACTTCCAGTTGATCAATGATGGACAGAAATAACTATACCCAGAGAAGGAACACTGGGAAGCGAATGTAAATTGTTAGCACTACTGTCTATCTACCCAGGTTACTTATACCTTCGGAAGCTAATAATTAATGTGCAACAAGAAAATGGTATTTACACACATATATTGTATCTAGGTTATATTGTAACACATGTAAAATGTATGGGATTACCTGCCATCGGGAGGGAGTGGAGGGAGGGAGGGGATAATTTGGAAAAATGAATAAAAAATTAAAAAAAAAATAAAAAACAATCTGGCCATAAAAAAAAAAAAACAATTATATAGCTTTTCTCAGTAGTGAATACAAGAAGCATCAGCAGCCATCTAAGTCTGCCTTAGACAGTGGTGAGGGAAAAAAATATCAATTATTAAGCAACTTCCTCTTTATATCATCTGGACTTATAGTAATTTCTGTGGGATGATCAGAAGTCATTCAGCTAACTTTTCCTCTTGAAGACCATAGGCAACATAGTCTAAGATTCTTAGATAAATTTTTGTCCATTGGTGATTGATTACCCTGAAACAGGAACAAATTCTAACTTTTAATCAGGTTAGAAAACCAGTAATTATCTTTACATATGATCATCAACTTGATTTTTGGGCCAGGCCAAAGTGAATAATTTTAGGCATATACAAGCTTTTACTTAGGTTTGACTATAAATATTTAATTGTATCTTTAAAATAATACCTTTAAAATTTAATTACAATTCCAATTTTAATAAACTGGGAGGGTATTGTAGTTGTGATATTCATCTTTCAAAATGGTCACTTGATCCAACAAATCTTTTAAGATAGAAAAGTTTGTTCTTAAAAGGTAGTCAATTCATTTGAGTTTTGGCCCAAAGTTAAATTAATTAGCTCATTTAGGGAAAAAATTATTAAATATCTATTATGTGCAATGTAGTATAATGGGTTCTGGGAAAAATGTAATTACAAATTAGAAATGAACTCTATTTTCAAATAACTTATAGCATAGTAGAAATCACTGTCTGAATATGTACACTAATGTCTAATTCTGTTCTTCATACTTCTGCTATACTGAGTGAACTGGAATAGTCATTAGATCTCATATTTAAGAATGATTATTTATTAATGATTCTTGTTTAGATAATCAGACTTAATTAATGCATAGTCTGTTAGTAAATAAGGATGCTGTTAAGTCTGTTTTTCCAATTTCCTTATAAGTTTATCATTTTTTTTTACCTTATTGACCTGCAAATTATATCAAAGACATGTGATCCAACAACAAAATTATGTGATGATCCTGAAATGATTTGTTGCATTTTTGCCTCCACTGTTGGGCTTACCAAGAAGGAGAATATAAAAGTTCTTAGGGCAGGGGAGGAGAGGGGGATGATAATGGACCAAGGCACGATTTCTCATCCTGGGACCCTCTCCAAGGACTCAGAACAGCCATTTTTCTCCCACCTTCACTTATCTTTAGACTCCCTGTGGTTCTGTCCTCCTTCCTCAGAAAAGCAAAACTTTGCACTCAGGCCTACCAGATTGCTTCTGATTCTGGAAGTCTCCAATTGACACAAAAAGAATAAAAGTACCTGCAGTCCATGTCATTTCTTGAGTCTTACTCTATAAGAGTATCATGTTACAAATATATGTAAGTAGGTATGTAGTTTATGATATATGGGGGGAGGGGGAGGGGATAGAAAAAATCCAAATTCTGTTGATAGTCATGTATCTATTTTTTGCTTTAAGACATGAAGTCCCTTTTTTGAAGTTCTCCCCCCCCCCAAAGCTGTAAATTGATGCTAATTGTTCTTTTCTCAGTTGGCAGCATTAAATAAGTCTTCATTGAGGAGGGGGAGAAAAGGCAAAACCTATTTATAATGTCTAGTGAATGAATTGCCTTACCCTACTGAGGATGACTCTTGACACCCCAGTTGTTCTCCCTAGAGCGTAAAACTGTATGTACTCTACTGAATGACCTTCATCCTTTCACCTATCTTGTCTTCAGTGGCTGCTATTGCTAAGAAAGTGGATGGTGTTTGAATTCTTGTATTGTACAAAAGGCATTTCTCTGATATCATTTAGGCTGCAGTCCTTCTCCCCAGAACCATGCTGAACCTAGACCTCCCCCTCTACTTTAGCTAATGCCATACACGTGGTCACTGATGGAACCTCTTCCACTCTACTGTTTGTCATTGCAGACTTGCAGCTTGTGTCCTGCTCACCCCCTGGGTTACTCCTGTTTGTTTTCTCTACAGTAGCTCCTTGCTGGGCTTCTTCTGGTGGCAAAATTGCATTGATGTCTGACTGATCCAGTCTCACAGTGTAATTTATTTAAACAAAAAAAACCCTTGTGTGTCTTAATCCTCAAAGAGGATTCTTTGTACTCAATCCCCGTTTTGACTGGTATTTGACAAGGCGTGGCCTCCTCTTTGACGTTGTCTCTAGAACCTAGAATTCTTCTGTAGACCTTTGCCACCACTGCTGACACAGAATAACACTTGTATGCAAACCCCTCGTCCTGACCTCTCCCCACCTCTTTTTACTTTGAAAAGGTGATCTCTAATAAATAATGTGACAAAGAACAACAACAACAAAATAAATTATGTGATGATCAACTCTAAAGGATGTGGCTCTTTTCAACAATGAGGTGATTCAGGCCAATTCCAAAAGACTTGTGATGAAGAGAACCATCAGCATACAGAAAGAGGACTATGGGGACTGAATGTGTATCACAAAATAGTATTTTCACCTTTTGTGTAGTTTTTTGCTTACTTTGTTTTCTTTCTCATTTTTTCCCCTTTTGGTCTGATTTTTCTTGTGCAGCATGACAATTGTGGCAATATGTATGGAAGAACTGCATATATTTAATCTATATTGGCTTACTTGCTGTCTAGGAGAGGGGAGTGTGGAGAAGAGGAGAAAAATTGGAGGTTTTGCAAGGGTGAATATTGAAAACTATCTTTGCATATACTGTAAAAAATAAAAAGTTATTATTAAAAAAGGTATGTGATTATTGTACTTTACATGCTTCTTCTCCTCCTTCTTCTTTTTTTCTTCTTCTTTTTCTCCTCCTCTCCCTCCTCCCCCTCTTCTTCTTCTTCCTTCTCCTCTTTCTCCTCTTTCTCCTTATTTTCCTCCTTCTCTTCTTTCTCTGCTCCTCCTTCTTGTCTTTCTCCTCCATCTCATTTTCCTTCACCATCTGCTTCTCCTTCTCCTTATTCTTCTTTTTCATTTAGTATCTTAGCATGCAATATGCAGCACGTATGTATGTAAGAATGTAAAAGTCAGTTTTAATTTCAGAACCACACTTTTTATGATCATGCAGAAAAAGGAATTTATCATGGTGATATATACTGCAGATATGATATAAAGGACATTCACCTTAATAATAGTTAATGTTTCTAAATGCTTTATATACGCTATCAGTTTTAAACATTTTGGGGTTAGATTATTTTAGAATACCAACACTATTTCAAATTGTAGTGAATCTAATGAAATTGCCTAAAACAGAAATAAGACTGAAAAGAGTAAGAAAACAAATTTTATCGAACTATCATATCTTACTACACCAGTGGTAAATGTTACATAAATGTTGAATGATGTTAAATATAGCATTGTGCATAATGATATAAAGAAAGTACCATTTAGGTATTTACACACATATATTGTATCTAGGTTATATTGTAATACATGTAAAATATATAGGATTGCCTGTCATCAAGGGGAGGGAGTAGAGGGAGGGAGGGGATAATTTGGAAAAATGAATACAAGGGGTAATGTTATAAAAAAATTACTCATGCATATGTAATGTTAAAACAAATTATAAATAAAATTTAAAAAAATAGAATAACCAAAAAAAAAAAGAAAGTACCATTTTAAAAGATTTTATATTTATGGTCATGGACAGAAAAGAGGAATGTTTTACTTAACTATTCGTGTTTACTTTTAGGACTCTCCTTCTTTATTAAGGGGGAGGAGTAATATTAGCACCAACTTACAAGGTTGTTATGATCAAATATAAAATGTTTTGCTAGCCCTAAGTAAATGGTGGCTGTTTTTGTTTTTGTTGTTTATTTTGTTTGTGTTTGTTATTACTAAATGAGTCTGTTTTGTTTGCTATTTCTATTTCTCTAAGATTTAGCACAGCATTCTGTATACTGGAGAAACCAGTGTTTCATTTTTTAACATTATAATTCATTATTTATTTATTTTTAATATTCTTTAAACATTTTTTTGAGTTCCAGATTCTTTCTCTCCTTCCTACCAACTTTCTTACCCACTAAGAAGGTAAAAGGTAAGCAATATGATGTCAATTAAGTAGACAAGATCATGTAAAACATATTCCGATATTAGCCACATTTCCAAAACAAGCAAGTAAAGAAAATGAGAAAATTATACTTCATTTAGCACTGACAGCTCATTAGTTATCTCTCTGGAAGTTGATGGCATTTTTTCATCATGTCTTTGGGAATTGTCTTGGTTCATTGTATATTGATCATAATAGCTAAGACTGTGGTTATGCACAGTAATCTTCTGGTTCTTCTCACTTTACTTTGCATCAGTTCACATAAGTCTTGCCATGTTTTTTTTTTTAATCACTCCTCATCATTTCTTATAACACAATAGTAATCATCACAATCATATTCCAAAACTTGTTCATCCATTTCTTATTTGATGAGCATCTCCTATGTGTCCAGTTCTTTGCCACCACAGAAAGAGCTGTCATAAATCTTTTTTATACATTAGTCTTTTCCTTTTCCTTTTATCTCTTAGGGATACAGACTTAGTAGGCATTCCTAAGTCACAAGGCATGCAATTTTATTGCTTTTTGGGCCTAGTTCCAAATTGTTCTCCAAGATGACTGGATCAATTCATTACTCCATCAGCAATGTATTAGTGTATCTATTTCCCCCTTTTCCCTTGCAACACATGTTGTTTCCCAGAGCTGTAAAGTGATATCTTAGAATTGTTTAAATTTGTGTCTTTCTAATTAATAATGATTTAAAGGATTTTTTCCTATGACTTTAACTAGTTTTTATTTCTTCTTCTGAAAACTATCTGTTTATATTCTTTGACCATTTCTCAATTGGGCAATGGCTCTTATCATAAAAATTGAATCAGTTTTAAAGTTGGTATATGTTTGAGAAACGTGGTCTTTATTATGGAAACTTGCTGTATATACACTTTTGATATTACTTCATTGTTTATGAAATCTTTTAGCACAATATAATTTCCATTATTATTTTTTTTAATTAAGTCTTTTTTGGCTTTTGCTTTGTCTGAGATCCTGATTGTTTCCCCTTCATTTTTTTTTTTACTTAAGTTAAAAAATATTAGATTCTGCTCTAGCCTTTTATTTTAACTCTGTGTTTATCTCTTTTTTTAAGTGTCTGTTATAAATAACATATTGTTAGATTTTGGTTTCTAACCCATTGTGCTATCTGCTTCCATTTTATGGGTGAGCTCATTACATTCATAATTATGATTATTAACTGTATATTTTCTTCCAACCCATGTTCTGTTTTTTCTTCTCTCTCTTTCTCTTTTTATCCTGTCCCTTTTCAAAAATCTGTTTTGTGTCTGAACACTACCTTCCTTAATCTACCTCACTCCCAACACATACATTTTCCTTTTATCACCTTTCCCTCCTATTTCCCTATTGGATAAGATAGATTTTTATTCCCATCTAGGTTTGCATATTTATTCTTCCCCCTTTGAATCAATTCCAATGAGAGTAAGATTCAAATATTACCCACCATATCCCTCACTTTCCCTTCCATTGTAAAAGCTCTTCCTTTGTACATCTTTTTTATGTGAGAAAAATTTTCCATTCTACCCCTACTTTCCTCCTTTTCCCAATGCATCCCATGCATCACTTTTTCATTTTTTTTTTTGAGATCATCCTAATGTAATTGACTCACATACTTTCTATATAAACTCCTTTTAACTACCTGAATAATAATAAAATTCTTAAAAAGTTACATATATAATCTTCCCATATAGGAATGTAAACAGTTTAATTTTATTGAGTCTTTTATGATTGCTCTTTCATGGTTACCTTTAGTGTTTCTCTTTAGTCTTCTATTTGAATGTCAAATTTTCAATTTGTCTCTAGTCTTTTGATCAGAAATGCTTGAAAGGCCTTTACTTAATTTTTCTAGATAGGCGATTCTTGCTTATATTTCTAGCTCCTTTTCCTCCTAGAATATCATTTTCCAAATACTCCAATCCTTTAATATGGAAACTACTAAATTTTATGTTATTCTGACTGTGGCTCCATAATATTTGAATGGTTTCTTTCCTGATGCTTACAATATTTTCTCCCTCGATCCTGGACTTTTGGAATTAGGCTATATAATATTCTTAGGATTTTTCATTTTGGAATCTCTTTCTGGAGTGGTTATTGAATTCATTTGATTTATATTTTACTCTCTGGATCTAAGATAATCTGGTGATTTTCTTTAATAATTTGTTGAATTATACTATCTAGGCTCTTTTTTGAGCATGATTTTTAGGTAATTCAATAATTCTTAAATTATCTCTCTTTGATCTATTTTTCCAATAAGATATTCCCCCCTATTTTTTGACTTAGCTTTATTGTTTCTTGAAGTTTCATGTAATTATTAGATTTTTCTTCTACAATTTTATTTTTTAAAGAATTTTTTTTTTGTGTCTCATTTTTCATTAGGTCAATTCTATTTTTTAAGGTTTATTTTTTTTCAATTTTTTGGTCTCTTTTACAAAGCTATTAATTCTCTTTTAGTAGTTTTCCTACATTTCTCATTTCTTTTCCAAATATTCTTCTGCTACCCATATCACTTTCTTTAACTCTTCCAGGAATTCTTGTTGGGTTTGGGTTTGGTTAGCATTTCTCTTTGAGGCTTTTTTGTAGGTCCTTTCCACTATAATGCTTTCTTCTAAGTTTATGTCTTATCTTCCCTGTTACCATCATATTTTTGTGGTTAAATTCTTTTTTGTTGTTGTTTTCACATTTTTCCAGTCCATTTCTCCACTTTGAACTTTATATTAAAGTCAGGATCTGCTCATCTGGTATTAGAGAGGCATTATCTCAAGCTTCAGACTTTCTTGTGTTGTTGTTTTCAGAGTTACTTCTGAGAGGGAGAGAAATTTTTTTGTCCTTTTAAAATTATATGATCTTGAGAGAGTAATGGGTCACTGCTCTTCTAGTCTGTATTCTGCTTTTAACCAGGAAGAGTCATTATATACCTGCAGCCATGAGTATACTCTCTTTCCCTTGAAACTATGACTGACCCCAGCTTTCCTCTCCACTCTGAAACTACATTCCAGAACTGCAACCCAGAATTTTACATGAGCAGTAGAATTGCTAATCAGAAAGATCTGAATCCAGTGCCAGCAAAGAGCTCCCTGTAATCTCTTTGGGACTGTTATCATTTCTGAGCTGAGAGCTCTCAAAGCTATTCTTGCTACCTGGTTTATGGAATCTAAACAGGCTTCCACTCTGGTGACATAAACTTCTCCTGCTGAACTGTTTAAGTTTTCTTAAGCTGTAAAAATATCTCACCCCAAACTTGCTTCTGATGCTCCAAAATTTAATTTGGGCTGTTATTTGAAGGGGAATGTTGAGATAATTCAACTGAGTGGCTGCCCTTAATTTGTCATCTTGGCTCCACTTGCCTATTTTTTCTTAAAGATAGGTAGATAGAGTGCTAGATTTCAAATCAGAAAACCTAAGTTCAAATATGATCTCAGACATTTACCTATGTGACCCTAGGCAAGTGACTTAACCTCTGTCCTCTTTCATAATATTGCCTTATAATCATCACTGATTTATTGAGATTTATTTTAATGAGATCACCTTTTCTTTCTTCTTCTCTTTCTCCTTTTCTCCCTTTCCATTTTCCTCTCTTCCTCCCTTCTTACCTCTCCTTTCCTTTTTATTAGACTATCAAGAATATTTAAAAGAGCTTTATTAAGTACTGATTTGTGTTACATATTTTTCTGGCTATTGGTGAAAGTTTCAAAGAGAAATAATAAAAAGTTCTTGCTCAGAAGGAGCTTAGAATCTGGTAGATTTATTAAGACATGGTTCAAGAAATGAAATGCAAATTGGGGTATGATAAATGTGAAATAAGAATACAGTATGCTATGAAATCAAATAAAGGAAGGATCCCTTTAATTTGGTGACTTCATGGTATAGCTCAAGTAAATTCTAGAATGATGACTAGAGGTAGCAGTGAAATCAGGGCATCATGATAGTTCTGGCTTATTCATAGGTATCACATAGAGATATTAATATGAAGTTTGATGTTCTAGTTTGAAATTTCTTTTGGGTTTCCAAGGATAATGCTTTCTGAGAGAAAGTATAGTATATGGTCTCTTTCCTCTGCTGCTAGTCCCCTTCATATATACTTTGTGGGGACATAATTGATACTATTGAAGTATTATATAGCTAGGCAGAAATAAAGGTAACAGTTGAGGGAGAAAAGGGGTGGGGTAGGGAATAACTAGAGGAAAATAAATAACTAATTTTCACTTTCTACAGATACTGTTAAAACATTGCTTTGGACTTTCATCTGAGGAATTTAAAAATACTTTCCAAACTGGGGTAGTTACTCAACAGTTAAGAAGTAGATCTCAAAATATAGTCTGTCCCATATTCAGATTCAGATTATTGAATCAGTTTTCTATTCATATCTCCACATTTCTAAGGAAATGTACATTCTTCAAAAAATTAGAAAGATGCTTGGGATGTAGATATGTAGTCACTCCCTTTTTCATGTTGAACCAGTATTCTCTAAAGTTTTAAATTTTGTTTGTTGTTTTGATTTCTGGATACTTTGTAATAACCTGTTATCCAGAAGGGAATTGAGCTTTTCAAAGTTCATTTGTATTTATAATTACTTGTATATTTGGGATGGTACAAATTTGCCATAATTATATTAGTGACAATTCTATTCTTTTGTAGATTTGGTCTTAAATAACTACTGTTTTGTGACTCAAAGCTGCTAATAGGTTTTTAGGAACTTTTAAATGGCTTTCTCCTACTGATATTAAAGAAAAACAATTTTATAAAAAATTAAGAAATTGACCTCAAACTTATAAGAGTAATTTAACTTACCTACTCATAGTGGAATAGAAGGACCCAATTAACAAATATTTTAAAAATTCTTTGAGATCCATGGAAGAGAAGAATGTTACATAAGAATATATTTTAATATTTAATACTACTCTTATTGCTATTTTGTTTCCCTTCCTAATCAAGTCTACATAAGGCTCCAGCTTTAAAGAATGTTGAATTTAGAGATCTAAGACAGATTGATTTATTCTGTGTTGGAGTTATAGAAGTGAGATTTTAAAAGGTAATATATGCTTTTATATTAAGACATAATATATCTTAACACATTAAAAAGTTTTTATTAAGATTCTTTTATTATTTT
Source organism: Sminthopsis crassicaudata (assembly GCF_048593235.1). Taxonomy (NCBI): domain Eukaryota; kingdom Metazoa; phylum Chordata; class Mammalia; order Dasyuromorphia; family Dasyuridae; genus Sminthopsis; species Sminthopsis crassicaudata. The sequence goes on along the minus strand of NC_133617.1, from coordinate 380,125,140 downwards.
ACTTGTTTATTCTAATCGACATTGAATTATTTTCAGACATAAAATATTACCTTCCTGAAATTCCTATAGATTTTGCTATCAAGACTAAGTACCTGTTGTTTTAATAGTAATTCTTATTTCTGATTTTTTTATTGCAACAACTTGTGGGATACCTGTAACTGGCAGTTTCACTTACTATCTACTAATTGTATAAAGGCATGACTTTGCATTTTTAATCTCTTTTGTATTTCTCATTTTATTTCTGCTTTGATTAGTGATGGGTCTTTAGCAAAAGGGAGATGGTTTTTGCTGTATATTATAAAATTTGCCTGCAAGAAAAAATATTTTATTGCTACTTTTCTTAGATGCTATAGACAACGAAAATGATAAGGAACTATTTTTTAGTTTGGGTTTTGTTGTCTAATTTTTTTTCTTTTTATGAGTGAGGAAAAAATGAATGCACATGTGTGTATACATATATGTATATGCACATATTCACATATATGTGTGTATCTATATATATGTTTGTATGTATATTTCCTTATGTTTATTTCACACACACAAATTTCTCCAAATCACTGATGCTGATAGTTTGTGAATAAAAATCTTTGCCCTTCCCACAAATTACTATCCTGTCTTGTTTGTATATACTAAAGAAAACAGGGATGGAAGATATCCATATTATTAGGTTATTCTACATTTATCCCTTGACCAGTGAAAGAATGGCATTTTAAACTATGTTTTTCCATTTAAGAATGGAATTTAAATGCAGTACAAAATGCCAAGCTCCCACCATGACATTTGATTTCAACATATTGCCTTATTATATAATGAAGTCAAATAATTTGCAGCAGTTTGTTAAGTCATGACTTAAACATAAACTGGTAGGAGAAAGCAGTATTAGGAGAACCTCAACCCTGAAATTGCTTAGAGAGACTATTTTCTATATTTCCCAGGAACACTGTTATGTGCGCGTGCGCGCACACACACACACGCACACACACACACACACACACACACAGATATATAGATCTTTCTATCTATATCGAGAGAGAGAGAGAGAGAGAGAGAGAGAGAGAGAGAGAGAGAGAGAGAGAGAGAGAGAGAGAGCTATAGATATATAGATAATACCATAGCCGACTTAAATGCAGGTAATGTGTAAACTTTATTTGAATACATATATAGTCTCATATTTGAAAACTGAAACCTTTAGTTTTTATGTAACAGACAATTTGAAAATATAGTAAAAGAAATAATTTCTTGTGTATAGTAACAAAAAGAATTAAGTTGAGAAACTTGTGTTTTTTGAAGGTGTACTTTTTCATGAATTTTTCAGCTTAGGTTTGTAACTCCTTTGGGGACTTAAACTGAAAACTGCATAGGTTATAATTGGTGTACAGTGCATATCTAGAGACATTGCAAATTCAGGGTAATATTAACCTAGTAAATCTAAGTTCTGGTTTCCTCAGGGTTTTATAGTTACCCTTAGTTTGTTGCATTGATTCTTCATTTTCAGGCTTTATGGCAGTTCTAAGCTTATGAGTGTACACATTTGCTCTTTGATGTGCCTTTTGGTAAAAGCCAGAGTGCTTTACCTATGCCTGGGTTTCATCATGATCGTGAGTTGTATACCCTACAGCTGTACTCTCCCAGGAGATATTTAGTTTTGTATGCAACCTTTATAGAGGGAGATAGGCACACCTTAATTGGACACTTTTTTGGTCTTTTTTTTTTTCTTTATTAAGGATTTTTATTTTTCAAAACATATGCGTGGACCATTCTTCAACATTAGCCCTTGCAAAACCTTGTGATCCAATTTCCTCCTCCTTCCCCCATGTTCTCCGTTAGATGGCAAGTAGTCCAGTACATATTAAACATGGTAGAAATATGTTAAATCCAATATATGCATACATATTTATACAATTATCGTGCCTCACAAGAAAAATCAAATTAAACCAGTTTAAAAAAAGAGAGAAGCAAAATAAAATGCAAGTAAACAACAACAAAAGGAGTGAAAATGCTATGCTGTGAACCTCACTCAGTTCCCATAGTCCTGTCTCTAAGTGTAGATGACTCTCTTCATCACTAAACAATTGGAACTGGTTTGAATCATCCCATTGTTGAAAAGAGCCACGTAAATGGACACTTTTTTTAATGTTTGAGGAATTAAAAATAGAGGATTTCATACACTCAGTTGCTTGTCTTGCTGTCTCTTGATCAACCCAGTCCTTCTTTCCTTTTCCTATTTTGTATTAAGCTGTATGAAATGGAAGACATATAGGAATACACATTCTGTACAAAAGGGTTTCTTGAACTTTTTGTACTCGTAACCCCTTTTTGCCTGAAGAATTTTTATGTGATCTCAGATATATGGATATGTAAAATAGGTATACAAATCAAACATTTACTGATGATAAATCATAATTTTGCAACCCTCACATTCAGTTACAAGATCCCAGGGGGTAACAAACCACAGTTTGAGATATGCATTAGGGTTGTATGTAAGGGACAATGAAATGGTTATATCCTACCCTATACCATGCTTCTAAGTTTTAAAATGTTTCCTAGCTTTTAAAATAATTTATTGGAACATTATTATGAGATATTGTCATTTTCATTTTATAGTTGGGAAAGTTGTGACAGAGATATTGAGTGATCTGGTTAGTGGAAGAATCAAGGTTAGAACCTACATTTTTTTATTTTCCAGTTGGGACTATTGCTACTTGATCATGCTGTTTGATGCATATCTTGAATGTATTAAAGTAAAAATGCATAGAGGAGAAAAGCATTGATAATTATATTTGATAATTGTTAATGCATTTATTACATCCTAAATATATTGAAAATATGACCAACTGCTTTTCTATCTTTTATATTATTTGTAACATAACTATATACAGATAACCACTATCTGCTATATTTCTCAGGTGTCTGATTCAACCTCTCATGACTCTCACCAATACCATAGTCCTTCGGAGCAGAAACATACATGATGTGACTAGAATTAGCTAAATATGATTAGTTTATTCTGACCCAGAATGAGATTGTCTATTAAACTCTCTTTCCCGCTTTGATCATGAGTTTCTCAAGCTAGTTTTTAATAAGTAAAAGACAGGCAATGACTGATGTTCATCCAAATCAGCTAATGCCCATTGACAGTCAGTAAATGTCAGCATTCTGAGATTTTCAGACTCCTACTGTTGCTGCTATAATCCCGCATATCTGTGATGGACATAGCAACCTGAGAACCACTTGTTACAATCACTTTTTCCCCTAGATACAACCTATCAGCTCCTGGATTTTAGTTATGACCCCTTTAGGATTAAAACTGTGATTCCCCTGATGCTCTTTCCAAAGTGGGAGCAATTAATAGAGCACATAAATGCATGCACACATTGTATACATATATAAAATATACTATTTTATTAGCGCTGTTCAACTCTTTCTAAAACACTTCACCTCATGCCTTCTTTATTTTTATTTATTTGGCTTTCTACAAACTCACAGGATCTAATGGACCAAGGAACACCAACAACATTCATTCTGTCTGCTTCTTTTAAATAGTGTGGCTACAGAAGCCTTGAATGAAAATACCAATTCTATCAGCTGGCCTCACCCCAGCTATTATCACATGGTAGCCCACCTGTGAGTTGTATTTATCTTCATGCACCCATGCCTTGCTATACTTCTTTCTTACCACTATATTGACAGCACATTGTGCTTATGTTGACACTTTTATTCTCATCCTATTGAGTTGTCTTCTAATCCAGAGGACAATTATGATATTTATAGAACACTTTAGGATTTGGAAAATCTCTCATCCTTACCCCCCACTCCAACCCTTTGATATTGACTTTGCAAATAATATCACTATTACAACCACTATTTACAAATTAGAAACTTGTTAAATGTCAGAATTTGGATTTAAACTCATGTTTCTTCTGACTCTCCTGATTCAAATGCAGTCTATATGTTCTATTTCCCTCTTTCAGGATCAGATAACCAGATAGGCAGCATCTTCCACTCAAAATTCCAGTGTACTCTGAATGGGTTGGGGCAGTCAGCTCAAGCTCCCACTGGCTATGTTCTCCCATTATTCAAGATTATTGACTATCATCCCATATCTCTGGGTAGTTTCCTTCAAAGATATGAGAAAAACAAACATAAAAACCTTTTTCTACCAATAGCTTCAGGGAATATTTTCCTCCTATACTACTTCAAGCCTGTATTAATCTTAAAACTTAGCTCAGTCATTAGTTTGGTTCCACAAAGTTCGTGACAAAATGAAGCATGTGTTTTTAGTTTTCTATGATATGATGCTCCTGCTTGTGAAGCTATTTGGACTGTAAGATTAAGACAGAAAAGGTCAGAACAGGTACAATGAACCAATATATTAAGGGAAAGATCTTTGAATGTCATATCAGAGGATCTGAGTTCATGATGCTATTTACTACTCTTGTGACCATGGGAGAATTATTTAATTTCTTTTGGTCAGTTTTTATTATACTTTATTATTTGTTATACTTTATTAAAGCATACTTTTATAAATTTAAAACTATAAAGGACCCTTGACTTATACTTATTTTTTGTAAAAGGAAATTTAAGCTATGAAAGCAAATTAAGCTAATTGGTAAAATCCACACAGACAGCAGCTAGGTAAAAGGCTAAATTAGGAGCCAGATCCTTTGACTCAATATCATCCCCATGTGCTGTCAGACTGACTAGAACTTTAATGTGAAGCTACAAGACTTTAGAGTTTCATAGTCCTGTTAAATGATTTTACTAACTATTCGTGGGTATTAACTAGATTGTGAATGTTAGTCATAATGTTATATATAACACTAATAATGTTAACTGTATTCTGCATTTAGTTATATATATATATATATATCCATATAAAATATGTATTTTATGTAGACATACACACAAATTTAGGTCTTTTTTATATACCCATAACATATACCAAATCCAATCTCTCTCTATATTAAAAAGTCCTTATGTATTACACAATACTTAATTTTTTACCTCTCTTTAATTCATTATCAGTACAGTTCCATGACACGAAAGCATTGGGTTTTTTTTCCCTTCTCTGATAATTTTTAGACATATGTGTTTCAAGATGCTTTTCTCTTCTTTTAGTCAATTATTGTTTTAATCTTTTAATTTTTGTTGTTATGTATTCTTTTTTCTCATATGGTTAGTTAACTTTTAAAAAACAATTTTCATTCATTTATTGTACTTACTTTTTGGTTAGCATTTATGTTAAGCATCCATTTTATATGTATATCTAACATTTTAAATCATAATTTTAAAAGAAACTTTCCAAGTAGTCACTTTCTTTTCCTTTCTTTCTCTGGCTATTTTTTCCCATCCTTTAGAGCCCCCGCATAATATTATTCCTTTTCAGTCTAGCCATCTGCCTGTTTTAGCCACTTCTTCCTTCTCTATGTTTCTTCTATATAGATTTCCCCATATGTCTGTGTCTTCCTTTATCCACAAGTCCAGACACTCTTCCATGGTGTTCTTACCTCCCTATACTTGTATTCCGTCTGTTCATAAATAACTCTTTCATCTGCTGTAGATTCCCAACCCCCATTCTTTCTAAAAACAGTGTGAAAAGAAGCCTAAAGTACACATAGCAAGTATGTATATATAGTTTTATATCACAAGAGCCTTTATCATTTCTCATCATTTGTCTTAATCTGCCCCTTTTTCTTTTGCCATTTCCATAGTGCATATTTATACACATATATACACACTTAGGTTTTGTTAAGTATTTATATATTTTAGATTTTTAAAAATGATGTATTTTTGAAAGTTTTCTCATCCTTATTAGTCTATTTTGTACTTTTCAGTTTTTTTTGCTGCCTATAGTTTGCTGTTCTTGGAATAGATATGTTCGAACCTTTTGTTCCTTGTAAATTAACGTAATATGTCAGGATCAGCAAGCTTCTTCCCCTGGGAGCTTGGCAATCTGACACCATGTGGATTTGTTCTTTTGGAAGTCTTGGTCTTAGAGAATGTGTCTCTAAATGAGCATGTCACAGGAATATGTTCGGTAAAATCTGTAGAAAGTTCAATGTTTAGGGATTTTAAATGTTCAGAGCTATTTAAAAGATGCCAAATTTACCACTATTGTGTACTAGTAGTTATGTATTCTTCTCTTCATGCACCCAGTACTGAACTTTTGCCATCTGTTTCCATTAAGAAGTGCCTCATTGTAAAAATTTCTCTTAACTTTAATTTTTTTTTGGCCAGTTCAGAGTTGTTAATGTCTATTTTAATGTCAGTCATAATTTTACTCTCAGTGTTCCTGAAGAATTTTGACTCAGCAGGAAGTAAAGCAAGGTAATATATAGCCCTGGAAACTGAGGAAAAGCTATATATAATGAAATATATTTCCCCCACTCTACTTTTAATGTGGATATTATAATGGGCTTTATATGGGGAATTGCTTTCTAGTCAGTAGTGCTTTGCAATGAACATAAATCATATTAATTACAAATTTTGTAAAAATAAAAATGACTTCCATATTTTCCCTATTTGAGACTACATTGAAAGAAAGCAATTAAAAATAACTAACCTTATATTGTAATAAAGCTGAAATGGCACAATGAAAATATAAGATAGAAATACTTATTTCTTATTCTTAGAAATTTTGAGAAATTTGAATTCTAGAGTTCTTCTGGAGTTATTGGGAATGTCATGCAAAGCATACTTTATAATTGTAGAAAACATCTATTAGTTTTAAATTCCCGCTAACTTTTTGATAAGCTTTGGGAAGTGATTTTGGATTAGACACAATGTTGGAAGTGGTTAAGATAGAATTTTGGAAGCAGAGAATTCTGGGGTGAGGCATATTAAAATTTAAGGTCATTGATAAGCTGGAGAGTGTCCTGAGGAGGGCAACCAAAAGGTTGAAGGGCATTGAGTTCACATCATTGCAAAGGTTAAAATAAGGTTAAAAGAACCTTTATGTTTAGCAGAAGACTGGATGGGGAGAGGAGAGGAAGAAATAGTAGATGGAATCTCAGTCTACAGATGTTTTAATGACTAGACTATGAAGTAGCAAAATGAATAGACTTAATTCTCTTTGGGGCCCACAGGGCTATGATTGGAAGGTGCAAAGATGCAAGTTAAGTTTTGGTGTAACAATTAGAATTATCTCAAAGTTGAATGTACTACTTTGAAAGGTATGTTATAGTTGGGGTTCCTTTCATATATGGAACCACCAGAGGGTCCCAAGGTATCTTCCAATTATCAAATTTTGTGATCTTTTAAGGAATGTTTTCATGATTCCTGCTTTACACAATTTCTTGGAATTTAAACTAAAGGAAGAGATGAAACAAATTCTTTATTTTAGCCCTGAGACAAAAACTCTTCAGTAATGAAACCGACTTTTTGACCAGCATTTTAAAGTTTGTTGCTTTTGTTTTATGTTATATGTGTGTGAAATAAAATTAATAAATGTATTCAGGAGCAAATTGATGATTTATAAATATTTTAAAGTTTAAAACCTTTTTCTCAATGTTTTATCATTGGGAATATTTTGAAAAAAACATTTCTGATAAGAGAACAATTTCCAGTTATGAACAATTCACCACTCAAAAATATTCTTAAGATTATTCTTAAATTTTATGGACTAGGACCAAATATAATTTTTGTGAATCCTTATCTGTATAATAAATTTCCACTGAGTGACTAAGTGATGTCTCTAAAACACTTTTTAGTAGCGTGAATAAAAGAATATTCATACAACTCTAAGTCATTGAAATTTCTTAAAATGTATTTCCCTCTTAATCATTTAGTAAGTTTTAGAGAATCAAACACAATGTGAAAGGTCTCTTAATTGTCATCGTATTTGTCTCCCCACATTAATGATTTATAAGTATTAGGAGCCTAAAAGTAAGGAGAAGAAACTTCTTCTACAGCTAAATCCCTAAAGAATTTGAGATTCATTTATTCTTTTTGGTGTAAACAAACAAATACAAATATTTCCTAAAAATAGTTAGAATTTGAGAGTTAGGATTGGCTTTAGCAGCCAGTTAGTCCAAAAGATATATGATGAATGGACAACTAGCCTGAGAATTAGGACAATCTGGGATCAAATCCAGTGTCTTATATAATAGCTGTGTGACTTTTGGTAAATAACTTTTTATTCTCTAAGTCCAACTAGTATAGATTTCCATTGATATAGTTTCCTTCTAAAGAATTTCTTATACCAATGAAATATAAGATCTGGACACTCCAGAAAAATAACCTATAATTATCTATGAACAGATTACTTTATACACACACACAGACACAAATATGCTTATATTTATGTATAAATATAAATAAAATAGATGCATATATATACATAATTTATATACCATATCAACAGCATCTTTAAAAAGTAGTTGGGATGGTAATATAAATTGGAAGTGAATGTAATGTTGATTTTTTTTTTTCCTTTAACCTTCTCCATTCATTGCCAAAGTCATATGGTTATATGCTAACCACACTGTTCCCTCCCCCACATCCTCGAGTCAAAGATTTGAGATTCAGCAAAATCTTAACAAGGTTATTTTTAAGTTGGTACAGATTTATTCGGGAATAAGTTGCCTTTTGATGTTCTCTTTGAAACTGACCTCCATCACTGGAAGCTTGATTATTTCATGATTTAGTCAATCTGTAGCAGGGCATGTCTATACTTTTTAAGTGAAAGATAATTCTTTTCTATTATCCCAGCCTTTGACTATGTTTTGTAATTTCTTTATATGTCCCTGGTTCATGCTATGGTCAGCTACTTTAATGGTGTCCTTTTTAAAAACTCTTAAAATGGTTGTGCCTGGGGGGCAATGTGGTTTACTGTAAAGAGCAATGGTTCTAGAGTCCAAAGACTCGACCTCAAATCCTGGCTCTGATTCTTACCAATTGTGTGATTCTGGATTAGTCACACAATTTTTTTCAATTTTGGGATCTGTAGAATTGGGATGATAATACTTATACTATATAATATGTAGTAGGTAATTATCAGATACTAATATTTTAAGTGTAATAATATTAACTTATACTATATATTTAAATATATAAACTTATATTTTAAGTATAATAATACTTTTGTATTATTACTCCAACTCAATAAAAAAGGATGTTTTTGTTTAGTTTTGGCATTTCAGCCTTCCTAAATTCAACTCTGTATAACTCCTATCACCTATCTACTCTCTTTTTTTTTTTTTTTTGCCTGAGACAGTTGGAGTTAAGTGACTTGCCCAAGGTCACACAGCTAGGAAGTGTTAATTGTTTGAGGTCATATTTGAACTCAGGTCCTTCTGATTTAAGGGCTGGTGCCATTGTACCATGTAGTTGCCCCCACCTTTCTACTCTCAAATAACCAAACCTTGCAGAAGAAAGAATAAAACCATGCTTACTAGGTCTACTCTAAAGAACTTTATTTAAACATATTTTTAAAATATAGAAACAATTGTTAGATTTAGGTTCATATAAAAACAGATAGGCTGAATACAGCCCTTTGGCCATACATTGTAGATTCATGCTCTATCCCTAATCTAATTAACCTTAACTTATAAGATGACATAAATTCTTCTTTCATTGCCAATTCCATTTTCTCTCCCTTCAAAATTAGTAGATGATTTCTCCCAATTTATTGAAGAGATTAGAAGAGATTGTGTTGTTTTTCATCTGTAAGTTCCCTCGGCCTTTCATACTGCTTTGTATGTTATACATATGTGTTGAATAGAACACTGTCAACTCAGACTCTGTGATTCATTTGCTCTGTGTTAGGGGAATAGGTAGCTTTCCTGATTTTGGGGGATATCCTAGCCATTTCACCTCTTCATGACTTTGTTCCATCAGTAAATACCTTCATTCTCACTTATTTTCAACCTATCCCTCTCAGCCTGTGGCTTTCAAATTTGCAAATTATTGCTGTACATTCATTCTCATTTGAATTTCACAACATTCTAGTGAGATATAGCTAGTCCATCTTATTTTACAAGTGAGGAAATTGAGGCTGAGAGATCAAGGGATTTTCCCGTAGTCATATAACTACTAAGTGTCAGAGGCAAGGTTTGAACCTATGTCGTTTTGATTTCAAGTCCAACAGTATATACTACAGCATATTTCATAGAGGTACTGACATAGAGATAATTACAGTTATCTAGCTATCTAAACCTTGTAACTATTGCCTGAAAATGTGACTGAGGAAACCTGGGGTGCTCACTACAAAGGAGATTCTTAGTAGCCATAGTACTATGCAGTGGGGATTCTGATAGAGTGCTATTTCAGCAGAAAACAAATAGATAAGAGAACTCAGTTATTTACAAAACTTTTAATTATCTCTTTTAACCTAAATATATTACCTTCTTTGAACCCTATGTAACACTTAATTAGGCTTCTCACTTGTTTGTAGATATTACCTAGACAAACCTATGCTGAAATGCACAAAGAAATCTAACCATGATAGTTTTTTACGGAGGCACTAATAAACCATGAGAATCACAACTAAGTCACTGTTATGTAGCATTTGGCACTGTGGATAGTTCTTCTTGATATTCTTATCTTCCTTTGGCTTTTATGACACAACATTCTCATGGCCCTAACATCTCGAGTTCCTTGAATTTACTAACCTCTCAAAATCTCTTCAGAGCTACAATCCCATGTTTTCATCCTCTTACTAGATATCTTCATTTGGATGTCCTACCAATACCTCATAGCAGATATATCCAAAGATTGAATACATCATCTTCTTCCCTCAAACTTAACTTTGTCCTTCACATCTAACTTTGCTGTTTTGTTTTTTGATAACGCTAACATTCTTTCTAGGTACATAGTCTTGAAGTCTGCTTTGACTCTTTCCTTGTTTTTCCCCGTGGATTTAGCCAGTTGTCAAACCTTGTTGATTCTGCCTCTCCAAGATCTCTTCTATCTCTTCTCCTATTTTCAGCAATACCACTGATTGTAATTAAAACATTCATCTCTTCTCAAGCAGCCTATTGTAGTGCCAACTGGTGCCCTCCCTTCAAAACTATTTTATATTCACATTGTATGTTATATATTTAGATACAATATATACATACTGTCTCTCCCTCACAGAAAGTACACTCCTTCAGGCCAGATATTGTTTCACTTTTGTCTTTATATCATCAGTGCTTAGAATTGTGTCTGATACATAACAGATACCTAATAAACACTGGGTAATTGATTGGTTATCGTCATAGATTCTATTTGGTCTTCTTGAGTCTTTTTTCCTCTTTATAATCCATCTTTCACATTACCGATTGAGTAATTTTCCTAGCTTTTGGCTATGATCATGTCATTCCTCTTCTCAAAAAATTTCATTGACTCCCCATTATTACAGAATACTAAAACTCTTTATCCTAGCATTCAGACCTTTCTAAAGTCTGTTTTTTGGAATAATAAATGGATAAGTGAAAAATAAAGAGTTCTATAAGGATGTATTCTTTTCATGGATTAGGAGCTTTCTTAGTCATTAAATCTGAGACTCCAAAATACACTAACACAAGGTTTCCCATTGCAAACTGTCAGGAAAAGAACAGTACTGGAATTTGATTCAAGTCACAGTAATGCAATGAAATTTAACAAACTATTATTAAATATTTATTTTATGCAAAGAACTGTGCTGAGGCATTAGGGAAACTTAAGATAGATATAATACAGACCTTTATCTCAGGGACTGTAAAGAGAAACTAATTCAGTCTCTTGCTTCTTTGGGGAATTACCTTGATGAATTTGTACTGAACTGTCCAGCACAAAGAATTCTAACCATTAGGAAGTATCTATATTGGTAGTTAAAAACCATCAAATTTGTAAATTAGCAATTTATGTCTCTTTAGCAAGAGACTTAAAAGGCTGCTGGTGATATTGGAAAATAAAGCCCAACAAAAAAAGTCTTTCGTTCTTTTCGCTTAAGGGACAAGAATTATAAGTGTCATCTTTTACCTTTCTAGCTGGCCAAAAACTCTTTTCAAATCCTATGACTGCCATGATGTGACCTTCATCCTGTATATTTGTTGAAGCATTCCTCTGATATGTTGAAGAACACTCATCTGCTGCCATTTCAGAAAAGTGGAGGGACTGCATCAAATGATGAGCCCACACCTCAGGCATCACAAAGGGTTGGGCAATCTGGTTGCAGAATTACTAAATCTGATCCGGATCTACCAACTTAGCTCTTTTATGGAAATTTGACCTCAAAAGGTATCCTTACATCATTATGTGAATTTTATTTTCCCAGGACAAATTAGGGAGGAAATGAGTAGTAAGAAGCACTGTTATATTTTCAATTCAGTTATTATTTGGAGTTTGATATCATTGATACTTCCTCGCTGAATTTCATATTTCTCTCCCAGTCTTAAGCTTTTTAGATATTTATTTCTTTTTCAACTTTCATCAAGTAATTTCATGGAAAAATATAATTTGAGTGGTTTCAGAATTTTGAAACTTTGAATTAAATATTAAACTTAGGTTTATGATGATGTTAACTGTAGAGTTCATTGATATTTATACTTCTAATTTTTAAACTTATTTGCCTCCTAAGATTTTGGATCACAAAACAGTAAGTTATAGTAACTAGAGTCCTGGCCTTGAGAGTGGGAAAGATCTGGTTTGAATCCTCCCTGTATGAGGCTGGGTAAATCACTTAGCTTCTCTTGGCCTCAGTTGTCTTAACTATAAAATGAAGTTTCCATGAATTCAAAGGTTCCTTCTCACTCTGAGTTTACAATCCTATCGAATACAAATCTGGGTTATTCCTACAAGGGAGAGGCTTTTGTCTTGGGATTGGATCCTGCCATTTTGCCCAGTGAACTAGATGAGTCATTATAGTATAGTATAAAAAAACAGTATGTCTAGTGTCTAAGGACACTGCTACTTTCTTCATGTGTGACTTTGGGTGAGGCATGTAACATCTTCAGGTCCCAGTTTTCTCATCTATAAAATGAGGTGGTTGAATTTGATAATCTTGAAGGTCCCTTCCAGAGCTAGGTCCGTGATCCTGTAACTAGGAATTACAATCTTCCAGCATAATTCTGAATTAAAGGCAGACTCAGCCCATCTTTACCCTACAGGGCAGCCAGAAAACAGAGCAGTTTCTAGATATGAGCAGGCAAGTTGCTATTTACTCAGACATTCATTTTAGCTCTATGTGAATGCAAGTACAATTTAAGCACCAGAATAAATTGTTTATGTTCATTCTAGAGGAAAAATGTTCTCTGTTCTATAGTTTTGTAGTATGCTTTTCTTTGGACACCCATGGAGTCTTAAGGAGAGAGTTGGACTATTGCTGATATAATGAATGCTTTTATTATTGAATGGTAAAAATTATTGCAAAGAGTGTTGTGAACCATTATACAATATTCATATTGTAAATGTTAAAAATCTCTAAAAGTCCTGGGATGTATGCTTATGAAGACTGGGACTATCTAAGTCTCCGACTTTGATAATAACCTAAAAGAAGGTGTTCTATAAAGACAAATGATATGCTAATTATAATAATCACCAATAATAATAATAATAATCATCCAGATTCTCTTCTTCCTGCTCTGTGGGGTGCCATGAAACACCTTTGGAAGTCTTATAGGAGAGGAAAGCCTTCATTGGGCATTTGCTTTCTGGGAGGGGATGAGTTGATTTCTCCCAGCTGCTTATAAACCAGAAGACTTACCTATGTTTATATAAGTTTCTGACCAGTGGGTCAGTGAATAAGGTTCATTATTATCATTACTTTTATATGTATTATGAATGATAATGGAGTTCTTAACAAACTCAGAATCTACTAGATATTAGCTTCAGTTCTGACTGTAGTATTTTGAGGTCTCAGATGAAAAATTTTTCTATTGTGGGCAACAGTGCCTGAATGGGGTGTGGAGTGGGAAAGTCAGTTAAGAATTAAATTAATGAAAAAGCATGCAGTGCCATAAATTAAATTTGATTTTTTTATTTTTTCATCAGAGTGAACATTGTTAGAAAAATATATTTGTTAATCTTAATTTTAAAATTTAAACTAGAAGACATAAAACTCTTCAATAAATACTGCTTACATTTTTAAACATATCTAAATTTAACATTAAATCCACTGAAGTTTGGGGACAGAAATTAAGAAAGAAAGAAAATGACAGAGGAAAGAATGAGAAATCCAGAAAAGAAAAATGAGAAAGAGAGAAAGAGAAACATTTACAAATAGAGGAAGAAAAATTAGGAGTGTGGGAACAACTTGAAGAAAAAAAAAATGATGGAGAACAGTTCCTTTTGTTCCAATCTTAGTGGAGTGCCCTAATTACCCCATTGTCCTACTCACTTGAACTTTTTATTTGAAATTTTATTTGAATTATTACTGCTCTTTGAAATATAAGCTAATTGACCATTTTAAGGGAAAGGAAAATGCTTTTATAAATTCATTTAAGGAAAATGAATAAGAATTTGTATAACACTATATATTATTTATACATCCCCTACTTTGTACCAGGCACGTTGCTAAACTCCTTTAAAAAAAAAAAATGGGATCCTCACAACAACCTTGGAAGTAGGTGCTACATCTATACATTATGCATATAAAATCCTTGCTTTATACCTGGGGATAACTAAGGCAAATAGAGTTTAAATGACTTCCTCAGGGTCACACAACTAGTAATTATCTGAGACCAGATTAGAACTGAAGTCTTTCAGTACTCTGTCCACTGCCTTACCAGCTGCCACTAAAGACAGGTGCAGAAGGAGACTTATCAGGCCTCCAAGAAAGTAAGGACATTATTCCTAGAACTACGGAGGCTATCATGTCTTCAGGGCACTATTTTCCTGTAAGAAAATAAAAGAGAAAGGCTTGAATCTGTCCTGTTAATTCTCTACTTTTTTTCTAAGTTTTTCATCATTCCTTATTCATCAGTATATTATTTTTATTGGCTAATTAGACACACATATACATGAAGAACAGATCTCATCTTAGAAATAATAATAATAATATTAGCAATCCAGATCCCTCTTTCTTACAAGACTTCACACAAATTAACCAGTATGATTTAATTACATAGAAAAGCAATTGTACATAAATTTAAGAATGTGGATTGTAGAAGTTAAAAAAAAAATGAAGATATAGATTACCAAATTTATTTTATTTTTTCCTTCTTTACTTCATTAATTAAGGTTTTAAATAAGATTAGGATAGTTTGTTTATAATATGTAAAAAAATTATAAAGTTTGCCATGCTACATATATATATATAGCTAAAGTGTCATAATTGCTACTCCAGGTGGATGTCCCTAATGTTTTGTTTCTTGTCCCTTTCTCTACATTACGCTCCTTAGCCTTTTCATCCTATTCATACTTCCACTTATCAATGGGAATATATTTCCACCTATCAATGGGGATGATACTCAATTTAATATCTGTCTTCCAATCTCTCCCTATGTTTCCTACTCCTGAGTTTCTTTTATTAGATTTTTAGTAATATATTTTATTTTTTATATAGCCAAGATTTTCTCTTTTTGTACTTCCCATTTTTAGGAAAAAAGAAAAAGAATAGATAACAAATATATGAAGCACTGTTAATATAATAAAAAAATAATCTGACATTACATATAATGACTCATGCTGATAGATTTTCTATCACTAGAAGGGATTTTGGATTTGGGAATGACTTGTGGTTTTCTTTTTTTCTTTTTTCTTTATTTTTTTTGACTTGTGGTTTTCTAATATTCCTTTGTAATTTCACAGCATTAATTTTTACTTTAGAATTTTGTTTTTCATTCTTAAATATTAATTTAAAAATCTCTGCACACAGTAGAACACAAAAAAATTTATGAGACCAGTTCACATCACTTGCTTTTAATTTTTTAAATTGTATAACTTTCAAAACTTTTCTTCTTGTCATCCTTTTTTTTCCCCTAAAATTCTTTCTATCTTCTGCATGCTTAATTTTTTTCCCAACAGTTGACTTTGGTGGGGGGAAGGGAGGAGAAAGGGAAATAGTATTATTGCTGAAAACTCCTCCCTCACTTCTCCTTCAATTAAAAATTCAAGAGCAATAAAACAAAAAAATATGAAAGCAAAAATAAATCCACTCGTAGGTCAAATCCAAAAATGTATGTATTTATACCTGGTATCTGTACCTTATCTCTCAGGAAATAACATGTTTTATTATAAGTGTTTTAGTCATTTGGTGATCAGAGTTTTTAAAGTCTTTCATAGCTGATTATCTTTGCAATTTGGTCCAATAATAAACTTATTTTCTGGATTTTTTTATACTCTGTGTCACTTCATAGTGCCTAGTATTCTCTAAAATCATATGTTTTGTCATTATAATAAAATAACATTTAATTATAGTCCTCTATCACAATTTGTTCATCCATTCCCCATTTATCTAAGAGGCAGGCTCTAGGATAGCTTTATTTTCTAGTTCTCCCCCCCCCCCTTTTTAAATTCCTTTTAAGGATCATAAAGTTTCTTTTATTTGAGACTATTCCCTCCCCCAACATTGTCCTTGCTCTTTAGCTTTTGCGGTTAATGTATTTTTACACCACACTGTGTGTGCGTTCAAATCTCCTTTGTTTTAGGTAAGAGTAAGATATTTTTGTGTTGTCTAACCTTCTTCCATAACTGAATACTTTTCTCATACATCCCAATTATTAAAAATGACAAATTCCATCCTTTTCTTCTTCCTTTTTCAATTAATGTGTTTCTCTTTTTGTTCTCCCTCCCCATCTTCTCTCTCTCCTTTTAAATCCTTTGAATACCAGCATTCTACACTTCTCCCCCTCCCGGACTTCTTTTTGTCTTACTCAACTCCTTCATTACCCTTTGAAGACATAAAGATTCTTAAAGGGCAGGTGTTTCTTCTCTCTTCATTACAGTGTTAGCATTAGATCATGATATACTTCCTTCCAGTTGCTCAAATAAATTTATTTTTCTAAATCTCTCTTAATTCTTATGTTTGTATTTTTATTTGTATTTTAAAGTTTCAACTTAGTTTCTCCTCATTAAATATGAAATTTTTGAAAGTCTTTGATTCCACTAAAGTTTAACTTCCTGCCACCCAATAAATTTATACTGAACTTGACAGGTTAAGTTATTTCTGATTAAGTCTATCTCTTTTGCCTTTTAGAATATCATATTCCAAGATTTTCCATTTTTGGTAGGAGCCATCAGGTCTGGTATAATTCTGACTGTAATTCCTTTGTACACAAACTTCTTTCTAAAGGTTTGTGATTTTGTTTTATTTTCCTTTTTATTTGGAGCTCTCGATTTGGGCTGCAACTTTTCCTTTTGCAGTTCCTTTCAGAAGATGATTAGTGAGTGCTTTTTAATTTTTATTTTGTCCTTTGATTCCAAGAAGTCTGGACTGTTTTCATTTATGATTTTTTGAAATATAGAAACTAGAGCTTCTGGAACAAAAACAAACAATAACAACTGCAACAACAACAACAAAACCCTTGACTATTGGGTCAGACTTTTAATATTTATCATCACCCTTTCAGAAATCTAGCTATATATGAATGTTATGGAATATTATTGTTCCATAAGAATCGATCAGCAGAATGATTTTAGAGAGACCTGGAGAGACTTATGTGAACATAAGATGCTAAATGAAGTGAGTAATTCCAGGAAGTCATTGTACATAGCAATAAAAAGATTATACTATGATCAGTTCTGATGGGTTCAGTTCTTTTTAACAATGAGATAATTCAGGCCAATTTCAGAGAGAGAACTGTGCGGACTGAGTGTGGATCCAACATAGTATTTTTACTCTTTTTGTTGTTATTTGCTTTTATTTTGTTTTCTTTTTCATTTTTTTCCTTTTTTGATCTGATTTTTCCTGTGCAGCACGATAATTGTGGAAATATGTATAGAAGAATTGCATATGTTTAACATATATTGAATTATTAGCTGTTGGGGGGTGGTGGAAATTTTGGAACACAAGGTTTTGTAAGGGTGAAGGTTGAAAATTATCTATGCATATATTTTGAAAACAAAAAGCTTTAATAATAAGAATAAATAAAAATTAAAAAAAAGAAATTTAACTTTAAAATTCAAATGATTGTATTTTAGTAGCAATTATTTCTCATCCATTGTCTCCATTTCTTTTCTACTGCATCCAGTCACCAAACTTTTCCCTTTCCAAGTTTCCTCTTTAAAAACCAAAACCAAAAAAACCTTTCATTTCATTTTTGATATGTTTTACTTGTTATATGTTTTTTTGAACCCTCCAATAATCCCTTATATATTATTTGGGGAAGAATTTTTTTTCTGTTGTGCTAATATACTATTCTATTATTTTATTCAAAAAGTTATTCAAAAAAGATATTCCAAAAGTATATCAATAGCTCCAAATTGTTACATTCCCTACTAAATAAAGAATAGATTCTTGATTCTGACATGGGAGACTCTTTATAATAAAACTTTACCCTATATTTTGAGATGTACTCCATACCAGTCCTTTCTGTGTGCTCATTGCTGTATAACTGGATTACTTACTTTCTCCCTCTCCTTATTTTGCTCTCTCTCACTTTTATGACTTTACTCACAGAATTGTTTTATTATTTGCATGGATTCTCTCATCCCCTATTTAAATTCTTCTCTTTATCCAAAACATAATTCAAATGTGATCTCATTTATGATAATAACTTCTTTAACCTTCCTCCTTCCATTTTCTTTAAGCAAAAATGATTTCTTCTTGCTCAATTTGTTCTTAACACTTTCTGATCTCTTTCATATCACACCTCTTCTTCATCTGTTATTTGTTGACATATCTATTTCCTTCTTCCTTTATTTGTTTTCTCCCATAGCACCTATTGTATTAAATCAAAATATTGACTTAAACTATTAAATTATAACTATTAGTATTATGATTATCTTATATGATGAAGCTCTTGTCTCACAAGGAAAAATCCAAACAGGAGAGATGTCTTTTCAAAATGTTTTGTGTAAAGAAGATTAGCATTTTCTCCCCTTTCATTCATCCAATCAAACAGCATCATACTTCAATTTCGTATTCTTCACAATGTTAGAGATAGCAAAATACCATGCAGAGTAAACTATAGATTTTGAAGACTGACCTTTTCTATGCAGACATTTATAAAGAAGAGAAAACTTTAATCTAAGTATTAGAAAGATTGATACCAAACTAGCCTTTTAAGTATACTGTTAAGATTTAGATATAGTTTTTAGATAAGAACATGAATAGTTAAATCGACCCTTAGTTATCTTTCTGTCACAGTTGTAACATAGTGTGCCCTTTGTCATTTAAAAGTAGCCTAACTGAAATACTTGGTGTTTGAAAGTGTCCTTTCCTCAACTTTATTTAGAAAAGAATTTTCTTCTATTTTTCTCCCTGTCCCCAAAATCCTGTTTTAGTACTGAAGAAAACTTGAGATGTCATTTTTATTTTTACCTAGTTTAATAACACATATTATTTGTGTAGAATATTAATACTAGAATAGGTGGTTTCCTAGGATGCTGTATTAGAAAAGAACCACCATGATAAATGTGGATTCTAGATACTTATCACTGGAATGAAATATCATTCCAAAATTCAGCATTATGCCTTGCCTTTTTTCAAGAGATAGTCTCATTGGCCTAGTTATAGAGGTCTGATCAGGATTCCTGGAATATTTAAATATGGACCATACAGGCATCAGCCACATGCATATTACTTTCATAAGTCTTTAATAAGCTGGTGAACAGGAAAAAATATCTTAAAATTAAGGTTACTCTTAAACTGGCAGCTTTAATATAGATTTGTTCAAGGAAAAGCCTTCATATTAAGACACATTATCTGAGATAGTTGAGTTTTAAATTAATATACTTAACTTGTAGTTTGATATAGCTAGGCAGAACAATATAGTGATGATATCATCTTAAAGCAATCTAATTTGCTTAAAATCAAAATACACCTATAATATATTTAAGTGATGACATATATATATATATATAATATATATATATATATATATATATATATATATATTTATTTATTTATAATGTCTTGATTTACTGTGGCTATCTATTTAAAGTAAGGACTTGAAATTTTAAAAACACTACCTCAAAATTCCTGTCATGTGCCTTCCTTCCTTTATAGTCTTATTTTTATATCAAGCTCTAGTTTTGAAAAACTTCTGCCCAGAAGTATTTTTTAAATCTCCAACTAAATTTCTCAGATTCTGTCCCTTCTAAAATTAATCTTGTGTGTTGTCAAATTAATTTTCCTAACATGCTATTTTTACCTGAACATTTGTTATCATCATTTTGCATCATGTTTAAATAGTAAAATCCTATAACTTTCAAGCAGAAAAGGGTGTTTTTAGCCCATTTACTTCAATCTCTCATTCAGCAGAAGAAAGTGAGGTATAATTGAGGCTTTTTCAGGAAGTGATAATCAATCCATAGTATCTATGATTATGGAGAAATTAGGTAACATGGATAATTGAAATTTGAAAGCAATCACAAACTTTTGGTGAACATTTTTTAACACTTCTTCCCAAGCTTTATAACCAGAGATCCTAATAAATAGCAACATCTAGTTTTAGCACTAGTTGTTTAAGAAATGATAAAATATGTGATTAAGTGAGTGAGTAAGTGGAAATGATACTGTTGTGCTAGAGATGGAGGGAAGTCAGGTAAAGAGAGGGGGAAAGACAGAGAGGGCAAGAGAGACAGGGATAGAGGGAGATGCAGAAAGAGAGGGAGAGAGGAGTGAGGAAAAGAGAGGGGGGAGAGAGAAAGAGAGACAGACAG
The DNA here is from genome assembly GCF_048593235.1 of Sminthopsis crassicaudata. Taxonomy (NCBI): domain Eukaryota; kingdom Metazoa; phylum Chordata; class Mammalia; order Dasyuromorphia; family Dasyuridae; genus Sminthopsis; species Sminthopsis crassicaudata. The sequence goes on along the minus strand of NC_133617.1, from coordinate 380,104,413 downwards.
ACAGACACAGGCAGAGATACACACACACACAAAGATCCTTAGTATTATTTTCATTATGATACACAAATATTATTTCCACTCAAATACTATGTATATATTTCACATACATATGTATATCTAAATGTCTATATTTATATCTGCCAAAAAAATAATAATTCCTGTTAAGGTAGGGAATATGCTTTAGAAAAACTGCTTTGGCAATAGTGCCCTGGATGGGTTAGAGGATTTTTTTGATAAGAAACTGGGGTAACATGCCTGGTGTGAAAGCCTGCAAGGGCTAAAATATAACAAATTCCAACCAGTCTTTTCCTTAGATCCACTGCTTTGATTCTAACTTCTATTCTTTATACTATAGTCTATATCCTAAATTCAGCATCTGGGATGATGTGTCTATGAAAGTGATAATCTTAATCTCTTTTTTCTTTAAAATGGAGATGAATCCCATTTTAGTCCCTTGTGTACTAAAATCATATCATTAGGCTTTGTTCATTTTTTTTTTAGGTTTAATGAGTCTTAATTAAAAAAAAAAAGTTATGAGGAGATAAATTGGAAAGAAAATGAGAAGGAAAAATTTTAACTCTTGGAAATAGAAAGAAAAATAGGTAGATTAATCCTTGGGTCCTTAGGAAGAAAAGAAATATTCCAGGATGGCGAATATACTTTGAGTTCCTTGTTCTTGAATCACTTTTTCATCGTATTACCAAGCCCCATTTAGTCCTTTACACCAAATTTTCTAACATCTTCACTGTAACTTTTTACCTTTTTATGTGTCAGATTTTCCAGAGCCACCACCATGAATGAGCTTGGAGTCGAGAGGGTCACCACTCTTTCCAAAATGAGAAAAATATCTCATTTTGAAACTTTATATTTTCCCATAAACTCATTGTCTTTAGCATGCTCTACCTACCTATCTAGAAACCTACCTACCTATCTCTCTATCTATCCATCCATCCACAATCTATGTAGATAATTTATATCTGTAGTAATATTGCTAAAACACTATACTTTTAGAATATTGTGGGCTAAGTAGGTAAAATTTTATGTATCTGACTAGGAAAAAAACAATTCGATGGATGCAATGACTTTTTAGTACCAATCAACTAACTTAAGAATTTTTGTAACACAATGTATGAATAAGTTAGTATCTCCCTTTCAATAAGTTATCTCCCTTTAGATAATTCTTTTACTTTTTCAAAGTTGCCAGGGGAAAAATACAATTCAAACAACTTTTTATGGCCACATAATATAATACTGCTTCTCTTTGCTATATGATTAAATAGGAGTCACTGTTACTAAGAATCAAGGAAATGAAAAGTAATCAATATTTTGTGTGTGAGCCTGTGTATCTCTCTGTGTAAAACTGCACATATAAACAACTTTGAGTGTGAACCTGTGTATCTATGTAAAATTGCACACATTGATAAACAATATTGAACTTCTACACATATGCAGTGGATATGTTATGAAACTATTTTATATATGAATATATAGTTACATAGTATAAGTAATGAAATGTCACTTAATTTTAAAGATTCAATATATTACAGTTTGATGGAATTTTAGCAATAGCATAATGAAGAGGTGCTTTATTTTTTTGAGTTCCAAAGACTGACAGTGTGTTGATCTTTGGGATAAATACCAGTGGTCTCATAAGAAATACTAAGAAGAAACCTAAATTTATCAAATTAAAGAAAAAAAAAACCTTTAAATACCATTTGTTTTAGATTCTATTTCATAATCATTGTTCATACTTTAAATTTACTCTTGGAGTCATTTTCTCATTATACCCTTTGACATTTGATAGATGACACTTACCTCAAAGATTTCTTCTTTGTAATTCTTGTGGAGGCCACTTAATTGAAAGTTAGCTGCAGTGAGGAAGATGAGAAAACCTATAGAAAACTAAGAACATAAAGATTCAAAATTGATTTTACATGATATAAATATAACAATATTTTACTGTAGCTTTAAAATTTGTACCAAATTCTTCAGTTTGGTCATTGTTACCTCCCATTTTTTTAGCTAGAAGCAAGCTTTGTGATTATTCCACATGAAAACATTCCTGCCTTATTCCTAGACTGGAGTTTCCATTTAGTAATGGAGCAACTAAGTAAACATTATTTATGTGACACTGTATGCTAGTTGCTCTATTTCAGCTATACAAATTTATTTTGCAAACCATTTTGCTTGCTTGTTTGTTTTTAGGAGATACTACTAGCATCACTCAATTAATTCTGTAACATAATAGGTTTATATCATTTGTGCTCAAAATATAAAAGATAATCCATTTTCAGGAAAATACTTTGGGTTTTTTCCCCTCCCCTTAACTTTGTATTCTTTTATTCCAAAGAGTGTTTCACAACCTCTGCATATGAATTAATTAATTAATTAAAATATTTATTAGATGCCTATTACTGTGTTAGGCCCTGGGGATACAGATAGAAAAGCAAGTCAGGTCCTGCTCTCAGAGAACCTACATTCTACCAGGAGATGATAAAACATACAAATGATTCAAATACAAATAAGAAGAAAAGTACAGTTGTCCTCAGAGTCTAATTGCAAAACACTTGCTAGGCATTAAAGACTAATGTATTTATTACTTTGTACCAAAACTATGTTCTATTTCCTAATGTTTGGATAGTATCTGCCTATATTATGATATTAAGGCACTGTTCATCAACCTGATATATTCAAAGAAATTTAACAATAGAGAACAAGTATATTAGGAATCTGTGGAAAGATGGAGTGGTAGGGGGAATCCTGGTATGTGAAGAGGATCTTTTGATCTTGCAGATGACTAGCAGACATCAAAGAATGATAAGGGCTTATCTGTTTCAGGAGATTTACATGTAAAGTAAATGCAAGAATATATATCTAGCATATCTTTATAGGATCATCTGGTCTTAGGTGTTAAGGAAGGAATGGAGTACTATCCTGGGATCTGTACAAGGGGATTTGCATGTCTATGATAACTCAAATAACTTTTTTTAACAAGTATTAAGAATAGCACTACTGACAAAGAGTCTTCAAACCTTCATTTGAATTTTCTCCAAGTTTTTGTATAGGCAGTGAAATTAATGTTATAGAACCTTCAAATAGTGGATGCGTATTTTTAATGCAATAATGTTACTGTTAAATTGTGTGCTAGAAATGCAATTTTAGGTTAAAATGAATGAATGTTATTATAGGATATTATAAAAGAGCCTAAGATTACTTCAACATTTTGACAGATACTCATTGAGAAATTTCTGAACAGAGTAAAGGAAGAATGTATTTTAGTCTATCAATCAAATAAGATACAAATTTTTTAGATACTTTATAATAATGTTCCAAGAAACACTGAGTATTTTATGTTGCAAGCATATATGCTATTTAGGTAAACTAATGGTTATTTTCACTGATACTTGGCAGCTATACTCAGAACTTCAAATGTTATTTTGTAACTTGAGAAGTGTTGAAAAATTCAAACATTTTATATGATTGGATGAGAAAAAAAAGTTTAGGAATGGGAAGGATGTAGACTGAGTATAAAATAAACTCTTTGTCTTCCACTGCCCTTTTTGTCTGGTTCTCAGGATTTGTTTTTGCCCAGTGAGACTAGAGAACTCGTAGGAATTACCTAGTTTTCATTCTCTAAAGTAAAGAAAATAAGTTTCTATCAGAGAGGAAGGGTGAGGTCTTCTGACTAGAAAAAACAAGAAAACTCTTTCATCTTCTTCATGTTAAGTGAACATTTGTATTGGGGAAATGCTGACTCACTTGGGGAATCACAGCCTAATTGAAATCCAAATCCAGACTTGATATATGATTTATCTTGTTTGTGTTTGGAGATTTCAGAGCATTAAATATTAGAAACATCCATTTTATTATCAATACTTTTTTATCCTAGCCTTAAAAGATGCTCCTATTCTCTTTGTAATTTACTATTTATCTTTGTTACTTTTTGTTCATTGCATTTCCTGTCCCAAGACTAACTTGCCATTTCCTGATCTCCACTTTTAAATTCTTATCAGTTTTCCAAACTTAAATGCCTTCTCTTCTTAAAGCATTCCTTGACTAACAAGTTGAAAATGGTCCCTACCTTAAATCTGATAGCACTTTATTTGTACCACTTTTATGGCATTTGAAGAGAATGGACAATTTTTATGAAAGAGCACTTTGAATAGACACTGAAAGAGACACAAAATTTATATAAAAACTCCCTAAAACTAAAGAGTTCACTTAAAGACATAGTATTATACATTAAGGAAAACACTTTCAAAATTGTATTACATAAAGTCCAAGGAAGGAAAGTGGTGACTCACCTGGAGAATCAGGATTAACTTTATGAGGAAGTAGTAAGGATGAATGTTTTCAAAAGGTAAAGAGAGAGGTGAAGATGAATATAACCATATATGATTATTTGTGTACAAATATATTCTTGACTAGAGTACAACTTCTCTAGAACTAGGTATTATACTCATCTTTATCCCACTGTCAGACCACCACAGGATTCTAATGAATGTTGATTGAAAGCACATTTTCTCATTTTGTATAGAAGTAAGCAACCCAGAAAAGAATTAATGGTTTGAAATTAAAAGTCCTAGAAAATAATAGACCTCTGTGTTCCAGGTTATTTCCATAATTCCTATTTCAAGATCCAAGACATTATGTGGAGCAACTAGGTGGCACTTTGGATAGAGTGCTGGATTTGAGGTTAGAAAGACTCCTCTCTTCCTGAGTTCAACCCCAACCTCAAACACTTAATAGCTGTGTGAGTGACCTGGCCAAATCATTTAACACTGGTTGCCTCAGTTTCTTCAATTATAAAATGAGCTGGAGAAAGAAATGGCAAACCATTCCAGTATCTTTTCCAAGAAAATCTCAGATGGGATCATAAATATTCAAACAAAACTGAAAAACAACTACTAAAGTACTAGCCGAAGTTGATGCTGTCTTGCTTTGTCTCAACTTTGGTTGTACTAGGAGATTGTGATTCAGTCAATTTCTATTATTATTTTTGCAAAACTTTTATTAGGGTTCATTTTGCTGTAAGATCTGTATAAGATAAACTTCTTTTCTTTTTTTCTCCTTTTAAAATTGTCTTTGCTACAGTTTGTTCATTTTCCCCACATAATTGTGGGAGAGGCAGACTAGGAGAATAGTTGTAATGTCACAGAAATTATTTAGTTTCAAACAAAACCCATTCTTTGTCTGGGAAATATTTGCTTGGCTCCTAATGAGAGTTCTAACTTTACAAAAAGATCTAGTTATTAAAAAAAAGTTAAATCAGTCATTACTTTGTTAATTTGTAAATTCGATTTAGGTGAATTTCTTTTTAGAAAAAATAAAGAGAAATTTAATAATTGAAAAGTAATAACTAATATATATTTCTTATGCAAGTTTGTTTTTTCTTTATAGTAGGAGTTTTTCTATGAAACAAGGAATTTCAAAAATGTCAAGGGAAGGAATTTTACTTTACAAATGTTTTCATGAACTGTTTCAAGTTAGTTTCTATATCTGTAGCTAAAAATGTGCATAGATACTTCTGTATATATATACATACATATACAGAGATATCTATAGCTATAGATTCATGTACTTTAAAGAACTTCTTCAATTTTATTTATGACAGTAAACATTGTTAAACCATTTACTGTGTGAATACTGACAGCCCCTGAGGAAGAGATTAAGGGACAGATAACATAAAGTCCAATATTTATATGGTATAATGTTATTGTACTACTGATTGTGATTAATTTTCCCACCAGAGTGTTACAAAATAGTGATGTTGGATGTTCACAATCTATTTAACTGAATGTGCATTTGTGACATAAATACTGCATTCATATTTTGTTGCATCTTCCTAGTTTTTTTCTTGGATACTTCTTGTAAAATTGGCTAAATGCTGGTGAGTAAGCATGTAAAAAATGTGTACTGAAAAATAATATCCAGTATGTCTGGTATGGGGAAAACACCCTAAAACAGATTTGCTCAGATATCAACAGGATATTATTACCCCCAAGAAATGACAACAGTTTGTCAGTTTGATGAGTAGAGGAAGGAAGTTTACAAACATCTCTAAGAGAAGCATGTTGAGCTGTTGAAGGAAATGAGGCACGTCCTGCTTTTATTGTGCTTATTGGAGTGGGATTCCCAGAAGACTGATTGAGCCTGTCCTGAGACTTCTATTTGGTAACGACCTTGTTGACTCATATTTTATTTTTATTTCTATAAAGGTCTGTTATTGTTCAGTTTTTTTAGGTAGTTTATAAATATACTTCTATCATTTATACCATCAGCTGACTGATGTAATGAAAGTAAATGTACTCTTTTCCTGTGAAATCTACCACAAATAACAGAAAATCTGTGCTTTTTGTTTTTTTTTAAAGCAAGTATTTTGTATTCAATTTTTATTTAAACAACATATAGTTTGATGATTTCTTGGGTTGTATTTTAAAGTTTTAAGTACTAAAGATGTGGAAGAAATGGAATTGTCTATTATTAACATGGGAGAGAGAAGATAGAGACACATAGTGTCTTTGTGACATTATCAATTAAAAATTCAAGGCTTAAAAACTCTGAATTCATCTACATATAAGTGGGACACAGAGATAGCTTTTTTCATAGGAGATTGAGACCTAATGAGAGTGTGTCTAGATTTATACCTAGCTTGTTGGGTGGACCTCCTGTATTTGAAGGGCATAAATGATATTCAAGAGCTCCTAGGATGCTCAAGGATGGGTAAGTTGTGATTTGTGTTTTTGGAGGAAATGCCAGATCCAGTCGGTAACATACTTGGATTCTCTTTGGAAATGTATAGTAAGCCCTGTGAGCCATCCAAGGCAGTCTCGTATTATTTCCAAATGTTCTTTTCTAGTTCTAAAATTCAGTTGTGCCTATCAGAATGTCTAAGTGAATGTGACTCTTCCTTATCTAAGTGAATGTGACTCTTCCTTACATAACTTTTCAGACACAGAAATACAGGAATAGAAGACTTTCTTGTTTCTTGTACAGTGACTCATCCAGTCTGGAGGGGTAGGATGAGGGCAGTATACTTGTTGGTTATCTGCAATTCTGGGTTCTAAATTTGTAGCCTTAAACTTGAGCCAAGAGATGTGATTGGTCTTCCTGAAATTAGTAATTTAGTGATGTAGCTACCAACATTATAAGGGTCATAGTTTCTGTTCAGTAGCCATATTTAATGTAGCTAGACGATGAAATTTTAAAAATTGTTTAAGTGGAAGCAAGTTACTGATGATAAAAATAAATCAATTTTGCTTTTGCTTCTTTTTGTTAGTTCTAGGAATAGAGGTAACTAGATGGTTCAGTGGAGACTGAACGCACTAAGTATGGAGTCCCAGAAGACTTGAATTCAAATCCAGCCTTAGGCACTTACTAGCTGTAAGACCCTAGGCAATTACTTAACCTTTATTTTTCTCAGTTTTTTCAACTGCAAAATGGGGATAATAATAGCACCCACCTCCTAGGTTTGTAGTGAGTATCAATTGTGATATTTGTAAGGTGCTTAGCACAGTGTTTGGGCACTTAGTAGGTACTTAATAAATGCCTGCTTGTTTCTTTTTTTCTAGGAGGTTGAAGTTTAAATATCTTTTTCAGGTATTTCAATTTAAGGAATTTTAAAGGAAGTGATTGTTACTTTGAACCATTTTAGGAATATTTTAAGGTTAAAGTAGGATTAAATTTTAGAGAGAATTTTTCAAAGTAAATACCTGCTTTAGGAAGTTCCCATACTTTTTTTTTTCTCATTTGCCTAATCTTGTCATTTCCATATGAATGCTAATTTATTGAAGATTATGTGGAATGAAAAACATTTTGGTGAAACAGAGCACTCAAGACTTTGAAGGTGGCATTCATTTATACTCAATCTAGTATTAGTAATAAATATAAAGAAACAAGTCGGGGCAGCTAGGTGGTGCAGTAGATAGAGCACCAGCCCTGAAGTCGGGAGGATCTGAGTTCAAATTTGGCCTCAGATACTTAACACTTCCTAGCTATGTGACCTGGGCAAGTCATTTAATCCCAATCGCCTCAGGAAAAAAACAAAAAACAAAACAAAAAAACAAGCCAAGCATTTGGAATGATAAAATTTTGATGATAGTTGCATATAGTTACCCATGAAATTTTAATCACTAATGATAATTGAGATGGTGTCCTAAAAGTTATTTTCCCTTAAATCAGGGAAATGTTTTTTAAAAAAGAATTCTATTTTAATGTTAATTTTTTTTTCTTTCTTCATTAGAATTTTCCTTCAGGTTTCCTTAATGTTGGGGTTTATGAATTTATTATTTTTTAAATCAACAACTTCATTTTGATATAACTTGATCTTTGTATAAGCTTATTTTATTTGCATTTTATTTAATGCATTTTAAAATCATTATTCTGAGAGAAGGTAGATAGGATTTATCAGAGTACCTAAAGGGTATATGACATAAAAAAAACACATAAGGAATCTCCCAACCATTTGCTTTCTAAGGAACTGTACGAGAACATGTGCTTTGTAGGCACAATGCTATTCACTTGACTAATTATCCATGTCCATATTTCTCTCTGTATACACATTCTGTATATTGCAGACTAGATCAAGACTAAGGGAAAAAAAAAATGGTTACAGTGTCTGTACTAAATGCTATTATTCCTTTTGGGAAGAGAGGAAGGCCTCATTTACATGGGATATTTTATTTCATTTTAGGAGAATAGTGTTTAGACACCTTATATCATAGATCCTAGCAACTAAGTCTGTGTAAATCTAACTTGTTGAAATTTGCTTCCTGTAAATTGACACTAATAATTGGAAATGGTGAATCTTAAATAAACATTTAATGGTCTTTGAGTATTAATAAAAATAAATTACCTAATATTGAAGTTTGTGTTATTTAGAAATAGGAAACATGTTGGATTTTTAAAATTAGATTTTAATTTTCTGTTTATAATATATATTATTTCCAGTTTTAAGTAATCACTTGGCTATTTTTCATGGAGATAAATAGTGGGTGAAACACAGAAATTTCTATCAAGATTATGCAAATAAAAGCCCTTTTCTTATTAATTTTTCTTACCAGTTCCATTCTAAAATGTATATATATACATATATATATATATGTATATATATATATATCTATTGAATGTTCATTAGAGAGAAATCTACCCTATTTCAGATAGTCTATTAATTTTGTTTAGGTTATTAAAAATAACCTTTTATGCAAATTTTGAAAATAAAATACATACTATGTATAGTGCTAGATGTAATACTTGCCTTTGGATTGGGATAGATCATGTATCTGATATCCAAATGATGGTCTAAGTTTAAAAAGAAAAATTCACATTTATGTAACATTTTGACATTTGCAAAGCACTTTCCTCAATTCATCTAAATACAACCAACATTAAGCTCCTGTTTAATGAGTGAGGCACTGAGTTAAGCACTGAGAATATAACACTAAAAAATAATAAAGTCCTAACATGGTACTGGTAATATCTCTAAGACATCAATATGATCATGGGTTTCAGTAATTCCCAAACCCTTACTTCTTCCCAACTTCACTACTTCTATTGAGGACCCCACTGTCCTCCCAGGTTGGCTGTCTTGGTGTCAGCTCTCCACTCCTCATTTACCCTATCCTACATCTAATATGCTGCCAAGTGTTTTCTTGTGCCTTCATGACATCTCTAATGTACATTCCGTTTCTTCACCCACATTGTCACTACCATAGTGAAGTGTGAGTGTATATACCTCAAGCGCTGCAATGGCCTTCTGTTCCATTTCCTTGCCTCAGGCCTTTCCACACCCTCCAGTCCATCTTCCACCTAGCAGGCAAAGTAAAGATTCCATCTGATCATGCTACCTCCTTACTCAAAAAACTAGGGATTGTCTATTACCTCAAGAATCAAATATAAAGTCCTGTTTTGTCATTGAGGCAATAGCAAGCCATGGAAGATTTTGGAAACACAGTGTTAGGCTATTATCTTAGGAATGTCAAATTAACAATTGTATAAGTTATAAATGGAGAAGGATGAGTATAAAGGCAAGGAGGCCAATTTGGAAATAATTGTAACAGTTTAGGAGAGATGTGAAGAGAGTCTGTAAAAGAATAAATAGAAGCTATGCATATGAAGAGAAATGGATGAATGAAAGAAAAATTATTCAAGTCAATTGATAAGAGTTAGCAACTGATTGTATAGGGGCAGAAGAAAATCAAAGATGCCTTCAGAGTTGGGAATATGAGTTACTGAAAGGATAATCCTATCAATAGAAATGGAGAATTTTGGAGGTAGGGAAATGGCTGTGGGGGAAATCTTTATAAAAATCTTTAGGATTTGCAGAGCATTTTACAATTTTTTTTTTATTCCTACAATAACCCAGAGAGTGCTATAATAATAGCTCCTATTTTACAGATGAAGAAAATGAGGCAGACCCAAGTTAACTAACTTGCCAAAGGTAACTCAGATAGTAAGTGTCTATGACTGGATTTGAACACAGGTCTTCCTGATTCCAGGTTCAGCCTTTAGTCTCTATGTTCCCTACTTGCCTCCATTGTCCCTATTTTCCATATGAAGAAATTGAAGGCATGAGAAATTAAGTGAAGAGAATATGTTCTTATAATGTAATTGTGTGCCAAGACACTTATATTTCCTCAGAAATTCCAATGCTTAGCACAGTTCCTGGCATGTAGTTTGTGCTTGACCTTAGCAACATGCAGTGTTTAAAAAAATATATATAAACCTGTGCAGAGTATTTGCATTTATACATATCAGTAAACACAAATTTAATACTTTTATATATTTTAATGTAAATGTTAGGTATAAATAAATGTCTTTTAAAAATAGCTTATACATTTGGGACTTTCAGCATGACAACTCTACAAAATGGGTAGTACAAGCAGTGTCCTTGACTTTTCCACATACATGGAAGGTAAGACTCAGATAAATCATTTTGCTTAGTAAACAGATGAACTAAAACTCTAAACTTAGTATTTTAATTCTAAGTCTAGTACTCTGATATTTCTATAATATCCTGTAGTCTTACTGAGTTTTGGTTTGATCCTCTTTGTATTCTCTACCAATTCAATTACTTCAGATTTTCAGTAACACAAGGAAAGTTTCTGTGTTTCCAAGAGTTTAAGATTCCTTGGGATTGAATCCCTTAGTCAGGGTATATACTGGAATGTGTAACTCCTTTTTGCCTGGGGTGTGTGTGGGGCAATTTTCTTAACATTAAAAAGGAGACATGGGAAAGTGAAGGCAAAACTTTTGCACTCAGACCCATAGAATTTATCAGTTAGCAAAATTAGAGTTAGGCATGTCTCAAAATATTATTCCTAATGTTCCCTAATGTGAGGTACTATTTTACAGTACCCTAAAGGATGAAATAGAAGTTTATATCTAGAGATGAATTATCTAATGCAACCTCCTTGTTTTATAGATGAGACCAATGGAGAATATGATTTAAAGCATAATAAAAAAATTAAGTAGCAAGAGTTTTGATTTGAACTCAATTCTTCTGACTGTAAGTCTAGTTTCTGTTCATGATTCCTTTCCAATCCTTCTTCATCAAGCCCAACTCAGGTTCCATTTTCAGAATGTAGCACCTCAGATTTAATCAGGGGATTTGATCTTGATTTTTGGCTCTTGCTATTCTTTACTGATGTGACTTGGAGCAAAGTTTTTCTACCTTTCTGAATCTCATGTGTAAAATGAGGAAGGTAAACTAAATAAACTTTCAGGTCACTTTCAACTTGAATATATGATTCTGTGATTTCCCATAAAGCTTTCCCCGACTCTCTTCCACTCATTCATATTTCCATTTTGCATCTCATTTCTTCATCTATATTACATATTCATGTTTTTTTTGTATTTGTGTACCTGTTTATGCTTTAATTTAGATTGTATTTTTTTCCTCTTGTTATGTTTAATCTTTGAACCCACAAAATCAACCCAGTACATAATAAGTGCTAATGAATTTTTATGAATGCAATTGACTCTTGAATATGTGCTCACACACATATACAGAAAATAACTGTAATAGAAATATTATTGTTATGAGGGTTTTCATCCTTCATTCTCAAAGAGAATATGATATCAAGAAGGTGATGCCGTGACATGCAAGTGAATCAAATAAGTGAGGAAGGGTCACAACTTCACTTCCCTTCCAGACCATTTAGGTCCAGTGACCAGATATAGGTGAGGATGACTGGAGAAGGCTCTGGATGAATAAAAATGTTATATGTTAATGAATAGAAATATAATAAATTTATATTAAAGGAATTCTTTCCAAATTCTGCTGGTATAGAAACGGTATTTTTAACATAGCTATTTGATAGTTTTGGTTCTTTTTCTTTGGCATTTCTTATTTTATCTAAGTACTTTAAGAGACAACTGGTTTAATACTTTCTTTAAGAAGAGGCAAACATTTTGTCAAGAGTAATGCTAAAAAAAATCTCTAAGAACTCAAATATTTTTTCCTCTTTGTAATGATTTAGTTTTGCATGGCAAATAAAGCTGCAATAGGCCCAGGAGATCACTTAATTGCTAGGGAAGAGGATCTTCCCACTCAATATATGAATTTCATTCATCATGAAAATAGAGTCAGGTGGGTGAAGTGTCATTGAGACCAATAGACGAAACTAATGAACTTTTGGTATTTTGATTTCTGTTTAATTTTCATAGTGTTTGAGCACTTTCAGATCTAGAACCATACAATTGACATGATGTACGTGTGTGTTTGTGTGTTATACACTTAGAGTATACTTATGTATACTTAAAACCATAGACTTTTAAAACTGCAAGATATGTCAAAGTCACCTACATATTTTATTTTAGAAATATGTAGAAAAGGCCAGGGAAGTTTCCCAATGTCATGCTATGATAGAGCTTGGATTAGAATTCAGGTCTCTTGACTAATTAGTAGTCCAAGTCTTTCCTCATTTAAATAGTAGATTTGAAGCTTCTTGAAGTTGGAGCCATGCTCCCCTCCCCTCCCATCTCTTTCTTTTCTGTCCTTTCCTCTCTTCCCCTCTATAATAATGTTTGTTGAATTAAAAACTTTTTCTTTGCTCTCTTTACTAATAATTTCTCCAGAAAAAGTAGCCAAACACAAGGTCCTATTCCTTGATAAAATATGGACCATTTAAATAACTGATCCAAATAATTTAGGGGGGAAATATTTCTTTTGATACAATAAAAATCAGTATGATTGACTATATGAATCTGTATTTTACACACACACACACACACACACAAATGTAAGTCAGGTTTGTTTTGTCTACATCCATCAACTTAATTCTCTCAGTGCATAATAAAAGGGAACACACACACACACACACCCTACCACCACCAAACAAGTTTAAAATATGCCTTAACTGTCTAGTTCACATTTATAAGACAGTTTTATTACTGAAGGTAAGACAGATAACTGGGCATTATTCCAATATCTTGGCAGTTTTTCTTTTCCAAGAGTACTAATATTAGGATTAGTGTGTTGTTTTAAAGCCAATGCCTTTCTGCACCTTAATAATTGCTTGTTCTTAGGTGAAGCTTGGAACATTTGAATTAGTTTTTTTTTTCCCCAAAAAAAATATGTGAAAGAATGTTGATTTGTTAAAATATTTTTATCAGTTCTTCCCATTTCACCAGGATAGGCAATAAAAATATTATTAGATAGGTACAAAATGAGACAAAAGTTTCAATTTAGTTAAAGAATATTATAAAGCTTTATTTAATTTAAGTCTTTAATCACTGGGTTTATGCTTATGTTTTAGTTTTCTTTGTTTTAATAAGAGCATGCCATTACTTGGTTACTTCTAAATCCTCGCCCATACTATATAAAGCAATTCAGTTATATCTACATTGATAACATATGCCTATTTATACAGAAATGATAATTTTTCTGAGAAAGGCAACAACATAATAAAGTAATTTCCATTAAATTTTGAATTTATACAAATTTTTTTCATGTGTATGTGTTATAGTTTTATCAAAATAGTATTTTATTTTTTTATTTTTTCTTTATTTTTTATTGATTTTATAATTATAACTTTTTTTGACAGTACATATGCATGGGTAATTTTTTACATTATCCCTTGCATTCACTTCTCTTCCAAATTTTTCCCTCCTTTCCTCTACCTCCTCCCCTAGGTGGCAGGCAGTCCCATATATGTTAAATGTATTATAGTATATCCTAGATACAATATATGTTTGCAGAACCGAATTTCTTGTTGCACAGGAAGAATTGGATTCAGAAGGTAAAAATAACCTGGGAAGAAAAACAAAAATGCAAACAGTTTACATTCATTTCTCAGTGTTCCTTTTCTGGGTGTAGCTAATTCTGTCCATCATTGATCAATTGGAACTGAATTAGATCTTCTCTTTGTTGAAGATATCCACTTCCATCAGAATATATCCTCATACAGTACCGTTGTTGAAGTGTATAGTGATCTCCTGGTTCTTCTCATTTCACTCAGCATCAGTTCATATAAGTCTTTCCAAGCCTCTTTGTATTCATCCTGCTGGTCATTTCTTACAGAACCATAATATTCCATAACATGCTTTTGGCATTAGTAAAGGTTATGGACTGGATTAGAAAGGCCATTCATGAAACCTCAGAAAGAATTTCTAATTGTTCACTAAAGATTGGACTTTACTGTTTTAGTTAATTTGTATGCACAGTTCTGGTTTGCTGTACTTATAATCTCAAGCAGCAAACCATCAAAGTAACATGTAAATTTAAATAAATTTTCATTCAATATTCATATTTTCTTACAATGACATTTTCTGTCAATAACTAAGGAAGCCTCAATGAAGGAATTTTCAATATAAATAAACTGTCTATAGCAAAATAGGTTTTAGATCATGAAAAGCTGACTTTTAATCAATCAAAGAATTAGCACACATAGTACTATTAAAAGGCTTTAAAAGTAAAAAATTATCCATTGAATTAATTTATTACTCAAAGTAATACCCTAATGTTGCCTCTTCTGATATAAATAAGCAATATTTCATATCATATTTTAAGCCTGTAATCCTATAAAATTCCTTATCCCCTTTTAGGGTAACAGATTTAGACTTTAGAAACTATCAGTTCTAACCCCTTCATTTTATAGATGAGCAAACTGACTTGCCCAATGTCACCTAAAGAAATAAGTGAAGTAGAATTTGAACTCAAGTCTTTTTCACTCTAAGCCTAACACACTTTTACTATGCAACCTAGGAAAAAATTCTCATATATGCAATTAATAAAAATATCATTTTATTGTCAATAATTCATGTCCACACACACATATTTGTAATACCATTGGCTTTAAATTTTAAAAGCATGTCTTTATATCTATAATCCCCTTATCTCTGTACTTTTATGAGAATAAATTGCACATGATGAGGGTATGAAAAGGGAAAAATTAGACTTTTTCAAAGCACTTTTTTCAAAAGCATTCTAGAGTGTTAAAAAAATAACATAATTGATTTAAAATACAGAGAACAAAATAATCTGATGGCCTTTGTGTTTTATGACTACTTAAAAAAAAGTTTGATTTGGTATAGCAAAACACTAACTTCAAGGCCACTTTTAGCATAATACCTTCTAATCACCTAAAAGCATTTTTGTTCAAAAAACCACTTTCACATTAATATTGAGAAGCTTATCCACTTTGTCAAGGTCATAGGGAGAGGCATGCTTATCAAAGAGGTTGTTTCTATCATGAAAGATATTCATTATTGAATCAAAATTTAAGAAAGATTTTCTGTAGATTGTGAAATCTTCCAGATCTTCTTGTTTGCTGATGGAATTTTTTTCTTCCATCAAGCCCTGATATCCAAATGAGATTAAAAGGGAAAAAAAAAAACCTCAAAAGAGTTTCATTTAAACGTTCATATTTAAAACAAACAAACAAGAAATTAGTGGATGAAGAATATATATTATACAGTGCACTGTTCTTGAATGGTCAACTTGTTCTTGTTAAGATATTTTTCAGTCATATTAGACTCTTCATGACCCCATTTAGACTTTTCTTGGCAAAAATATTGGAGTAGTTTGCCATTCCCTTCTCCAGCTCATTTTCTAGATGCGAAAACTGAGGCAAACAGGGTTGAATAATTTGTCCAGTATCACCCAGCTAGTGTCTTGAAGGCAGATTTGAACTCAGGAAGATGAGTCTTCAGCACTCTATGTATTATGACGCCATCTAGCTGTCCCCTTGGACAACCCATAGAGCTGGCCAATCAGTTTATCTATCTTAACCAGACATTACTTGTGGACTTGAGTTCCAGAACTGAAAGGGCTAGAGTAGATTAGGTTGTCTTTGTGATTTTATGAAGTTCTTTAGTGGCCCCAGACTTCTCCCTGAAACAAAATTATTTCTTTGAACCACTGCATCTTTCTAATAATGTTATGTAGTTTTGAATCATGAAACTGAACTATATCAAAAGAATTAAATTTGTAAGTCACCAAAAGGGCAACAGAGAGACATCTGGTTGTATGATTTTCTTTCCCAACAAAAAAATGTGTGAGAAAAGTAAGGCATGTTCTCAGAGAAATGTATGATCAGAAAAGGAAACTGACCAGTTCTCTAGCAGGCATGAAAGATAATCACTGAACTATCTATGTTTTCAGTGGTGATATCTGATGTTAAAAGCCTAGGTAGTGGGAGGACCCCGTAGTGAGGATTTATGATAGGATTGATGAAGAGTCACTAATGAGAAGGCATGAATGGAAAGAAGGCATCAAAGATCTATTGAAATATTGATAGTCCCCTTCTGTTGTGGGCTGAGTTTGGTTAGAACCGGGTCCCTTGACATTTTATGTCCAATATTGAAATGATATGAGAAGTTCAGGTCATTCAACAGTGATCAAAAGGAAATAAGCATTTATTGTCTATTATGTGTCAACCACTATGCCAAGTTCATTTACTAATGATATCGCATTTGTTCCTTTCAACCTTGGGGTTGGGTGGGTATTATTATTATCTCCTTTTGACTTTTATAAAATTGAGGGAGTCTGAATTCAGGTGACTTGTCTCACATCACACAGCTATTAAGTATTAGGGGTAGATTTGAACAATGGACTTCTTGACTTTAGGCCTACTGTGCCACCTAACAGGCAGAGACGGTTTCTTAGCATTTACACAGGAGATATTAAATGAATACACCATAGTGATTCAGCTAAACATACCTTCCTGATGTTTGAAACACTTTTGGTCCAGTCAAAAACTACAAAGTGGTGCAGAGGGCTCTGGGGCTGCTTGTGACACTTTGTACTTCAGATGCCTAGGAAGCCGTGTAAAAACCTGAACCAATCACAAGCCAATAAAGTTTCAAGGAAAGTTTCAGTACCTCTTAAAAAAAATAAACAAAAACCAAAATTAGTCTAATCTATAAGGGGGAGAGCCTTAGGAAAAACTAATTCTCTACTTTATATCTAGACTCACCTTATCTACAAGAGATTGCCTCTAACACTCTCCTTTGAACCAATGCTGCCTTCTACTACAAACACCATAAAAAATGGTCAGTATGTGCATTTTAATGAGTGCTACATCCAATGTCTGAGGATTTGTTTGAATCTTGGGTCTGTCACTAACAACCTGTGTGACCTTCACAAAATAATTAAACAGGTTTATTTCATTTATATGATCTCTTTGTAGAGTCTCTTCTTCTGACTTGTGCAATCTGGGAGTACAAAGTTTTAAAAATAAATTTTCTTTATCATGTAAGTAGATATTTTTTCAAGACACATGTATGAGGGAATTTTATTGGATTTATAGAGAAAAGTTTTTCAGATACTTAAAAAATGTTTGTTTCTTATTATCATTGTGTAATCCAGGACTCATTTTTGTAGTGAAGGGCATGAGAAATACATTAAAATGGTGGCCATGGGGGAGTGGGGGAGTGGGAGAGGGGAATTAACAGCTACCTGCATTATACGGAAATAGATACTGTTAGAGAGGGAAACATGACATAATTAGTATGCGTTCTTGAAGAGTGAGTTCCGCTCAGTGGTTTTCAGATTGTTCTAAGAAATTTAATATTATATGGTGAAACAATTAAATTGTTATAACCAGTGTTCCTTTTCATCTGTTAAACGTTTTAAAAATACTGTTTTGAGGTTGATACATATCTACTGACATTTCTCCTTTATATTTCATTTTTAGTGTGTGCAAGGATCTTTATTTATTTATTTGTTTGTTTGTTTGTTTTTACTTAGGATGATGTGGCTCACAATCCACAAAGCCTTCTTTCCACCCCCACCCCCCTACTAGTTGAAATAAGATGCAGCTGACATCAGTTGCTTTGCTTTTTTATGATATGGGGATGCGGTAGTATCAAAGCAGGCAGGATGAAAGCACAAAAGCTTCCTGTTTCCAGCTGTTTTCCTCAGCAAAGACTTTTTTTCCCCAAAGATGATGCTTCCTTTCAAGGGTTTTTAATCTGCAAACTGTTTCCTCAGTTTATTTCACTATAGTAAAATGTGTTCCCTTTAGGTCATATCTCTCTCTTTTAAAACCCAACCTGCCCTTTTCAGTAGCTTTATTTGCTACTCAAAAGAACAAACATGACTTTATAAAGTTCCTTTAATGAAATACAAAGACCAACAAACCTTTTGCCACTGGAGTTTCACATTTGTGGTACCAGTTTTCTTTTGTGAAAAATTTGAGATGTCAAAAAATGATTGAGAACTCTTAAATTTACTGTTCATAAACAAAGCAGGAGTAAAATGTAACATTATGACTTATGGCTTTTTTTTTTAATAATACAGTATAATGATGTATACTTTGCTTTATTTCATGTAAATCTTTCATGTTAAAGTGCTAGAAACATTTTAAATAAAAAGTGAGTATTATTTATTAAAAGACAGTAATTTGATTTAAGAGAAGTGAGAATTTTTGTTTTCTTTACTAAAATATTCTTTTCTTTATTTTCTAGAACAAAGATAAGAATATTTATGAATTTTATTGCCTTTCCATGATTCAAAATGAAAATTGATTCCTCACTGATCCATATTCTAGAAGCTATAAAGTCTGAATTTTTAGGAACACAAACTTTTGAACTAGTTTCACCCATTCCCTTCATTTTCCATTCTCCTTGCTAAATTGGGATTATTATTTTCAGCAGGTTTTAAAGTTGGGTTTTCTTACTTAGGTGAGCTGTACCAATGAAATCTGCTTGCCTACCTAAGCTAATTGAACATTTAAGAGACCCGAACAAAATTAGTAGCAGTGAACAAGAAAGGAGGATCATGTTACAATAGTGGTGAACTTTTAGTTGTAAGTCCTGTAATTGTCTCTTTTCCCACTTGTCCTTAGGGACATTTAACTGCTAAAGACAGGGAGCAGTGAATGTTCACTACTGGCCAGAAGCATGGTATTGCAGCACCATAGTGTGAGGGAAGTCTTTCAGATTTAATGAAGCCAGTGGCATATGGGGGAGTACCACCTCATTTCATTTTCACTTTAATGCTAACTCTAACATATGTTTTAAATTCAAGTGATGTCCCAAGTGCCAATACATGTTAACAGAACTAAACATTTAATAGAAAAATAAAAGAAGACAAAAGCAACAAAAATCCTAACCCTTTTTTTTTTCTTATTTATTCTTGTTGCCCATTCTATTGAGGACGAAAGGCTGATAAAGCTTAAAAAGATGAACATGGCTATTTTATCTTTTCTGTTTAATAGAGAGCTATGAAAAAATGGCAATTAACATATTCAGACAGAAAATCATCCTGGCTGAATGACTCATTAAATAGTCATATAAACAGGATGTGCTGAAATGAACTGGTACAAAATTTAGTTTCATTGGTCTTTTCAGTGCACTACTGCTCATTATCAGCACTTTTAGAAGCAGACTGTGGTGCTTCAGAGGACACTTAAAGTTCTCTCCCTTTTATTTTTTTCTTAAATACTTTCAGTCTTCTTTCCTATTCCTGAAAGCCTTGCATTTAGCTTTGTGTGTGGGATCATAGATATTCAAGTTGCAAAAAATCTTATAGGTCATCTAGTCTAACCTTCCATAAATGTAAAAATTTGTTGCACAACAGTCTGGAATGAGAGCATACCAGCATTTACTTGAAAACATTTAGTGGTATGAGCTTATTAGTTTCTAGGACAATTAATTTCACTGTTATCAATCCATCCAAAAAGCATTAACCTAATGACTAAGCATCAGGGATATAACTATTTGACCAAAAACAAAATAAAACAAAACAACAACCCAAAACATAAAAACAAAAATCCAGTCTCTGCCTTTTGCAATATATAAACAGATAAGTATGCACTTCACAAAATGGAGAAAGAGAAAACAATAATAAAGGGATCAGGAAGAGTTTTGCATAGGAAATGGACCATGACCTGAACCTTGAAGGAAACTAAGGATTCTGAGAAATGAATATGAGAAAGTACAGTCAGTAAGGTTTTATAAAACATTTACAATGTACTCGGCATTGGGGGAAGTACTGGAGATACAAAGAAAAACAAAAGACAGTCCCTACTTTTGAAGATTTCAAAATCTAATGCAGAATAACATGCAAGGAACTATATACAGGCTAATTTGGAGATAACTAGAATTAAGAGTGAATGAGAAAGGCTTCCTATAAAAAGTATGATTTGCACTGTAACTTTGAAGTTAGGGAAACCAGGAGTGGAGAATTGAGAAGGAAATAATAGGCAAGGGGGACAACTAGGAAAATTGTTCAGAGCCAAGAAATTGAGTGTCTTGTTCCCATCTTCTACAGAAAACCATTCTCAGTCCCTCTTATTTCTCAAGCTTTCCCTCTGTTGATAATTATCTTTTTACCCTGTTTGTACATATTTTTTTGCATGTTGTCTCTTTTGATTATGAATTCCTAAAATACAAGGATTATATTTTGTCTTTTTTTTTTTTTTTTGGTATCCCTACTATTTAGCACAATGCTTTATAATTGCTTATTGATTGGTTGTTTGAGGAATGCTAGGGAGACAGGAAGAGTGCATGGAGATAATGAAGGGTGTGAGAAGACTTGAAGGTAGCACAGGGGATTGGTAGTAGAGTAGAAAGCTAAAGTAGTAGCTTTGAATGTTAGAAAAAATTTTTATAATTGTTCCAGGAGGTAATATAGAGGTAATATAGAACAAGTCAAATTCATTGAGTAAGAGGGTGACTTTAGGAAAATCACTTTGGCATTTGAATGACAGGGGGGAAATAGATTGGAGTGGGGAAAGAATATGGGAAGACAGATTAACCATTAGTCTATTTAAGTAGTCCAGGCATGAGGAGATGAGATCCTATATCAGGATGACAGCAACTTCAGAAGAGAACAGGAATCATCTTTGAGAGACAGTACAAAAGTGAAATCAACAGGTCTTGGCAACAGATCGGATAGGAGATATTGAGTAGGAGGTGTCAGGGTAAGACTGGGAGACTGAGAAGATGGAAGTACTCTTAACAATGACAGGGAGTGTATTGTAGACAGGAGGGATAACCCAAATGTATGGAGGGAAAATATGAAGTGCTGAGTTGAGGGAACATTATGTAAGTCTGTTAGATTGTGCCATAGGCAGTCAGCAAAATATTTATCACTCAGAATAGTTACAGTCATTAGAAATGTTAATTTCTTGTGCTTCCTTCTTTCCATGGTTAGAGTTTCTCTGTTGTGCCCTTGTTCACAAAGAAGAAAATAGTGTTCTCCTATAAGAATTTCTAAACAGATTCTTAGTCCATGATAGGCAGATAAATTTACATTTCATCTATTTGGGGTTTGGTACTTCTAGAACTTTCTAGAATATTTTTCTATTATAACAGCAAGGGAAGGGAATGGCTATTTTGCCAAAAATGGAAACCTTTCATAGTCTAAAATATCCCAATAAGGGCAATAGGATAATAGGATTTTGTTCTGGAAGGGACCTTACTGATCATAACTATGCAATGTGTTGAAGGCGAAACCCAAAAAAGTTAACTGACTTGCCCAAATTCAATAGGCCAAAAAGCCCAAATTTGATCTCAAATACTGTGTCTACAAGTTGAGCATTATATGATTGATATTATAGCCAAAGCAATATGCAGAAGCTATTTTCACAGTCCCCTCCAACTCCACCCCTACCCCCTCAAGCTAAAGTAATTATAATTTGTCTACAACCAAAGACTGTGTATTCTTCCTTGCTTCAAGATGAAAAAATCATCTTGTTAAGAAATTAAAATTTTGGAAGATCTAAACATAAATCCTGAGATTTAGGTGGTGAATTGTACAGATTGGATGAAAAAGATTTTATGTAATCTTTTAAAACTCTTCAAGATTTTTCTCTTACCTTCAGGCATAAAGTTAGTTATTGAATTTGGTTACTGAACTGAAGTTGCTGAAGTA
Organism: Sminthopsis crassicaudata; assembly: GCF_048593235.1. Lineage (NCBI taxonomy): Eukaryota > Metazoa > Chordata > Mammalia > Dasyuromorphia > Dasyuridae > Sminthopsis > Sminthopsis crassicaudata. Next base: position 380,082,092 of record NC_133617.1, on the reverse strand, counting down.
GATGAAGTTGATTAGTGGAACCAGTGGGTTTTGTCTATTCACCGAAGAAATGTTGCAATGCTTTATAACAGTTATGGATTGAAAGTGCACTTGAGCACTTTGGCATTTTCCTTCTGGACTATGCTGCAAAACTTGCTAGTGGGTTAGAGAGAGCCACTGCACGAGATTACTATCCTTTCACAGAAGGGGGAGGGCTGCTACATCAGTTATAATAAGAGTATATTATAGATCATCAAAAGATCATAGATTTAAAGCTTCAAAGGACTGTACTTAGGAGTCATGTTTTCTAATTTCCTCTTTTTACAGAATAAGAAACTGAAGTTCAGATATCAAATAACTTGTCCAAGATAATTTAGGTAGTAACTGATAGAAGCATGACTTGAACTCAAATCATCTGACTTCAAATCCAACGTTATTTCCACTGTACAGTGCTGAATTTGTCATCTATGTGCTTCATGAATGTATTGCCTAAGATTTTCCCTGTCTCATTTCTAAATTTAATAGTGATCCTGAAGAGTAAAAGTGGAAATCAAGGTGCATAAATAAATAATATCTATTCATCTGACATAGTTACATACTGATATACTTGATTTTATTTATTTAGTGTCATTAATAAGAGGCATCATGACAAAATGGTTAGAGAATTTTCTTGGACATCAGGAAAGTCTGAGTTCTAGTCTTGCCTTTAAAATGCAATAGCTATGTCATAATTTCTCAGTGTCCTCAAGTCACTTTTTAAGCACTTATGTTTCAAAAGTAATTGCATATCTGCTTTAGTAGAGGGGTTTCCTCACCAAGGGTTGCATAGTCTGGATAAAAATGAGGATTTTTGATAATGATATGTTTTATTTTGTTTTTGATTCAAACAAAAAGTTTTTCTTCCCCCTTTAAAAAAAATCTTACTAGCAAAGTTCATTGCAAAAAATCTTGGGGGACATAGAGGAAATTTGTCTGATTGATTTTTTCAGCAGTGTCCCTCACTATGTGCATCTCAGTATTGGAGAATGATCCTGCTATTATTTTTTTGTCACTAGGTTTAACAAGTGGGTAGAGCTTTGTGTATTCCACTGTGATGAATTAATTTGGTGTTCATTGTAGTAGCACTGATCATAATGAATTAATCTGGCATTCATGTGGATGTCATAGTTGTTGTGTTGTGTTTTTTTTTCTCTCTATTGCAATGTAGGTTTGGTTAATGGATACTTTATAAATGTGACACATCTGATCCAGTTCTTACAATAACATGTTCTTAGAGTTTTCCTGTCTGAATACTGCAGCAGGTTACTCTCTTTACTTTGGAATATTCTTTAGAAATTTTCTTACTCAGTGTTTGGTGATTGAAAATGATGATAAAAAGTAAGGATGAGTTTCAATGCTTTTCAAAAATTTTATGAAATAAAATTAACAAGTGTGGTAAGTATAAAGATCTTAAGTAGATTGCTGTAATAATAAAGCACTTTGGCTTGTGCATGGTGCTTTTTTAAAGTTCCAAGCCAAAGTGTTCTGATCACAGTTTTTTAAATATTGTTGAAGGAAAATATTCCATTTCCTGATTCCAATATTTAATAATGAAAACTGCCTTCAGAATGAGTGTTCTTTTTAAATTTCTTCTTTCTCTCACATGCAAGGTTGATAAATCTATGTGCATATATTATTTATCTGTTCTTGTAAGGAGGACACATAATTGTCTATTAGATATGGTAATTGCATAAATATATCTTGTTCAAACCCATTTTCTTTTCTGTTTATAAAATAAATGTTTTAGTTAAATTGGGGTGTATTTTAGAAAATAGAATTTCTTTATCTAAAATTGGAAAATTAGATTCCAAAGGAAAAGTGAGACTTTAAACCCCTAGAAATTTTTTTTTAAACTCAGGGCCTTAACCTATATGATATCATTTTCCATAAGCCTTTTCTTAATTTGTTCATCATGTTTGCTAATTATTGAAGATATTTATAATAGAACAAGGGTTCCCTTCATCACAGCCCACCTGCTCTGCTGATTTGATCCATAGGGAAAACATAATAATATTGAGTCGTATGGAAATAGATTCATTCTTTATGAGGAGCAGGGTGTCAATTCAGGTCCCTCGTTAAATTTAAACCTGGGAATTGTATCATCCTCCACAGACTCCCTGGTGGTTTTGAACAAATAGGTTATTTTTTACTTCCTGTTCTAAAAAGAACTCCAGTTTGATCTGGGGTAGCAGCTGTATCCCATTCCCAGCAACTGCTTTTCTTCAGTTGATAGGTCCTATGCATATTTCTCCATGTGAAGTTGGTGAAGAATTTGGGGATCTGTTGGGAATGGAAAGCACCACATAACTGGGTTACTGTTGTTTTCATTATTTTTTGTTATTATTGCAACAGATTGTACAGTAATACGCTAACAAAGATTTATGACTTAATGCAGCAGTAAGAAATGTTGAAGATGTGGAGGAAAACTCAAGTTAAAATGAATGTCTATAATAATGATAAAAGGAAAACAAAACAAAAGAGAGGTTCTAAGAAAATTGCTTGGCGTATAAATATTTGTATTACCATTTGCCATGGTTTGAAAATCTTGAAAGTAATTGTTTGTGCATTTCCTTTTTTAGATATGTTGTATGACTATATATGCAGAGCTGTTCTTGGAAGGGGGTTTATTTCTTTTATTTTTTTCTTTACTGGCATACTTAGCTGTTGAATATGCAATGAGCAGAAAATTTATGGAGGGCAGAATTATGAGTATCTGAAGAAAGTTTAATTACTTTTATAATTTAGATAAGCTTCATAATTTATTGTAACACACTGTACTTTGGCACAATTTGTAACAATTATAAAGTACTTGAATTTAGGTTCTTTACTTGGCAGCTATAAACAGAGTTAACTGTATGAAAACTTTGAGAATTCTCTCTCTTTCCTCCTACCCCCCCCACCCTTGTGCATTAAAGGCTTATAGGAAAGCGTCTGTGTGCTCCATTTTCATTTACCAAATCCCTGGACTTTTATTTCTGTGTAAGTACAAATTATAGAGTAGTATGTTTGTGGTTTTAAACATACAACTAGCAAAAAAGAGAGGAAACTAAATTATCCATCAATGTCCAATCCCAGGAAATGGGATAAATAGGGAGAAACTCAAATAAATCACTTTAGCAGATGATCCTTATTTGAAATAAAATAAAAACCAAAACAAAACAAAAAAGCAACTCCATACATTTCAAAACAGAAGAACCCTGAAAAAATCTTTCAGAATCTGATATTTCAAAAATGCTTTTCTCATTAATTTGTGCAAATACCATCTTATAAATAAGAAACTAAATTCAGTTTCAAGTTTTGTGGAGTTCTGTTCTGTTGAGAGGATATTATCACAGAAATTACTAAGTACATCTTTAAGTTTGTGAAATTTGTGCTTAACACTAATTCTACTCATTTTTCCCCCTTTTTTCTTCTTAATTTATCCTGTGTTCCACAAATTCTGATTTGGCTCTCTAGGATATAATCATTCAACTCCGAGATTCTGTTGTCTATTGTTTCTAAAACACTTAATTTTAAAAATCATTTATTGTTTACAACCCAGATAAATGGGATTCTCTCAAGTTAAAAATGGAATTATCTCTCATAAACCACAGTGAAGTGGATTAACATGTCATATTTCAATAATAATAATATTTGTATGTGACCCTAGTTACTATTTATTTCTTCATGAGAAAGCTTCGATTTAAATGAGCTATTCAAAATAGGAATAGAATTAGTTACCCTAACATGATTATCATTTAGGAATTTCTTAACCTCCGTTACATTCTTATTTTATCTATTAATTACCTATCTATCATGTGGATTATTTCTGTGCAAGCATGATGGAGACTTTTGTTTTAATCTTTTAAAGGACTGATTTTGACAAGTCACTAAGATTGTATACATAATAAGAAACCAAATAACTGTGGACTACATAGTCAAAAGACTTAATCAAACAGGTTGTTTGACTGAATTGATTGCTTGTTTGACAGTTTAAACAATCAAACTATCAGGCCTAACCCCTATGTTGATTCCTTGCTGATTAAAGAGTCAGCTAAAAGAATGTATTTCCACAAATTTTTCCTCAGGGGGCACCCTTTTTTTTTCTTTCTTTGGTCTGTCCTTGGTATTTTTGCAAATTGATCTTTATCAAAGGCTCCTTTTCCCTAGTCCCTGTTTCATCATCATACAATTATAGAAATAAAAGGTCCTTTTTTTCCCCCCTGGACTCTAGGCATGTGTGTGTGTGTGTGTGTGTGTGCGTGTGTGTGTGTGTGTGTGATAAAAGTTACTAAGTTTAAGAGAAGTTGAAATAAAAAAGATATACTTTATCTGTCTTTTCTTAGTTTATGAATTCATACAATGGTATGATGTAACCAATTGGATATGTTCCTAATGGCAAGGCCCAACAATAATTGCTTATGAGGAATAATATTTTCTTTCTATCTCTTACTGTATTGTTTTCCTCTTGCTTATGAATATGTTCTGCTCTGCAAATAAATGTAAGTTCTCATATTCGTGTTCCTGCTGACTTATATCCTTAAACCCTTTTGTTCAGAGTATTAATGTCCTTTATCCTAGAAAATTCCTGCGATTGTAGTGCTTTAATACTGTAAATCAATAGAGACTGAATTCAGTGCCTACTAAGTAGTGTTAGACAACCCTTTAAATGCAAATGCATCAGGACCAGTTTTAATGTAATTTTAATAAGGCTGAGACCATTTTGAAGTAGACTTAAATCATAATACTAATCTCAAAAGACTCTATGTTTAGCTAAGAAGGCCCTTTTATTCTCACTCATTTTTCCCCCAGTTTGCATTTAAATCACCTTTCATCTGATTCCATAGTTTTCATCTGCACTATCTTTTTGTATATGCAATGGAGATATACAACTTGTAGCTAATTTATCTGCCACTTGGAGAAGAGCTTATATTTTTTCAGGCAATTTTACTTCCACTTTTTTTTCTAGTTATACATTCCTAGCTAATCTTTTTGTTTCTAAGAAACATAAATATTTCAATTAACTGGTCATGTCCTGACCAGGGTGGTACAAAATGCAGCTGTTGATACTGTCTGGATAAAAAAAATCTCCTTAAGATTTTAGTTTAATATTTAATAATTAAGGGGTTCAAGTACAGGCTTGGAAAAGTGACAGCAAATAAATTAGCTTTTTGTTAAAAACAAACTTTATCCCCAAATTTGGAGTATTTATTTAGCTATTTTAAATGTTGTGCTTTATATGAATTTTTTTCTCTGTTTATGTTTCATTTAGTTGAGAAAGGTACAGTAGCACTCTCCTAGAGAAATAAAATTGGAATGGAATAGTTTAACAAAAGATCAAAAGAACAGAAGCTTAGCATCAAAAGGCAAAAGAATTGGGTGGAGTGTTCCTAATATGAATTACTGGAACATGCTGTGTTAAAAAAAAAAATTAAAAAAAATAAGTACACATAGAATTGTAATTGTCTCTCCAGTTTTTATGTTCAAGAATTTCCCAGGGTGATATTTAGATGCTGAAATCGATACCTCATGTCATTTAATTTAGTATTTAACATTTTTCATGTCTTTCATAAAATGGTAATTTATATTTTTAATTACTGCCTAGTTCCCAGTGAGCCTTTTGCAAAAACAAATGAGAAAAATGAGGGGGAAAGACCCTTTGAGTTAATGTTGGTCTATTACGTCCTGCTTTTTTAAAAGCAGGCTACTTTTCTCCTTTCCTTTGCATTAATATTCAGGATCTAAGTTTAAAAGGTAAAATAAAATCCTAGCCCTACAGAAATATTCACACAAGCAAATCATGAAAATTCATATCTGAAGTTTTTAACATTTAAGTTGACAGTGTTGATGGGCAGCTTCTTAATGAAATCTGAGACTACTTTTAGTATCACTCCTAAGTTCTCCACCCTCTATTTCACCCCAGCATGGTAATTCATATTTCTTGCCTTCTCTTCCTCCACTTTTTCTGCTTTCCTTTCATCCCCTCCTCTCTCTCTTCTCATTTCCTTTTGAAGGCCTTGTTAGTGTAATAGTGTAGAATGTGAAGACAAGAGAATGGGCCTCAGTGGTCTCATTTGTAAAATGAATGAGAGGTGAAGGGGGATCTTTTTCTAACTCTAAAATTTGTGGTTCTATTTTTCCACATTTTATTCCCATAAACTTGAAAATGGCACACAGTGGTACTGGTAATATTACTAGTAGCTCTAAGGAAAAAGGGAATAAAGTATATTCAGTATAGTATGACTGCAGAGGTAAGCTGTATATGTATATTTTCGATTTGTAAGTTTGACACTAATGAAGATAGAGATCCCAGTAGGAAATTGAAGGTTTCTATGTTTCTCAAGTTCAGGGTAGCTACATTTCAGATAAATATACCTCCTAACATTATGCATTTCTACTGCTTTTTTATTCAGATTCAATTCAGTGAGGACCTGTATGCAAGACATAGTGTTAGGGACTGGATATACAAAAAAAAAAACAAAAAAACAAAAAAACAAAAAAACTAAAACAAAACAAAAAAGAACAAGAAATAATCACAGCCCTCAGTGATGACTTACATCTGCTTAGGCAATACACTATCTAAGTAGATAAATGTATATAGATCATTACTTAGGACTTGAAATAAGCTGTCATTCCAATTGTGAGAGGCCAAGAACCCTGCCCCCTTTTCTATCACATTCATTTTGATCCTCAGAACATATAAGAATTTTATGCACTGGTTCAAACGGAGTATTGTGAAGTACCCAAAATTTTCAGAGGAAGCAATTCATAGATTTACAGTAGTTGCGAAACCTACTTGGCATCTTTTAACCTAAGCATTTAAATGATGAACATTAAAATATGAATTGTTATAATGAGAAAATGCTTGATCAGATTACAAAATCATTTCTCTGTGAACTCAGAATGTAAACACTTAGCTTTTGTTCTTTACCACAGTGAGACTTGGGATTCAGAGGGAGAACTAGTATGTGCCTGGTTTTCAAGACATAAAGGCCAACTAGATTTTGAAGGAAAGCTGGTAAGGGAACACCTGCAGAAATCTGCTTTTCTATGCAACAGACTGAGTAATTGCACTTGCAGATGGATAGTTACAAATATAATTACCTGATTTGTGAACACAAATGCCCTTTCAATTGTGTGCATGTTGAATTTTGCAATAACAGGTGTGTGCAAATTGTTGCATGAGTATCCCTTGCTCCCGTGTTTAAATATTTGTCCTAGAGTATACTTTACATTCACTCTAAGTAGTCTTATTTTTCTTAACCTAATGATTTCAGAAATTAATAAAATTATCAGAATATCTGAAACTTATCATCTCTAGTAACTTTATATTAAAAACTTGACTGGAACTAAGATTGCATTTATAGAGTATTTGGGCTCAGAATTTTGCAGTGACATTTTCTAAAGCTACTTGGATTTGAGACATTTTTTTTTGTTTTTGCAGAATAAGAAACACTATTATTCAATGCTTCAGATTAATAACCTCATTTTTTTTATCCATAGACAAACCAATTGGAGTTGAATAGGAAAAATAGAAAACAACCTTCTAAAAAAAGATTGTAGTCTCTTCTTTTCCCAGATCTTCTTCCATTATTTTCCTTAATATTTTGAGAGTTGGAATTCATTTTAATGAATTCTTCTCTTTTTATCCTACTTTTAATGGCTTTCTTTGGGTGAGATCTTAGATACAGTTTCCCCCACCACATTAAAAAATTTGCAAAACATTGATGCAGTGTTGAAAAAGTCTTAAAAAAAAAAAAAACACTTGTGACATAAAATATGTGCTGCACATAGGAAAAAACATGCTTTTTTTTTTTTGCTTTTTCTTTTTCTCTCCCTTGTCAGAAACCTGGTGTTCCTCCTTTGATAGCAGTGATAGATAGAGGCATTACTGCCAATATTTAATGAGAATACTAATGTGGCGTAACTGGGTAGAAAATTATTAAATGTTATTCCTTATTATTCAGTTTATTTTAGCAATTTGAAGTTTCTTCATTGTGGATTAAATTGTGATTTAAAGTAAGCATTTAAATCTTGAATTTTAGAAAAGTAATGTACTAAATCTACACTTGAGTTGATGTTGCAGGAATTAATCCTGTTTGCCTAAAGTTGGAAAATGACTAGACAAGTCAAATGTTGAATGGCAGTGATTTGAAGAACTTTGCACTAATTCTTCTAGAAGATTTGTTTCTCCAGCTGTTTCCTTGTTCGTGCTATTCTTACGAAAGCACCTCATACTAGTGATAGAAGCACTAGGTACTTTTCAGTTGAGAATGCATGAATTGAGCTTTACTTAATTTTAAATTTGTAAAACACATCTTTCTGATACTTCATGTCTTATTTCTAAAAAAAATATCGTGATATTACTGTAGCATGGAGGAGAAGCTGGCACATTTTGTTAAAATAATGATAGAACCACCTGCTTTGAATATGGTTTGATTGAATCAGATGAAGACTGCTTTTCATCACTATGTCGGGATTGGGATGTTGTAGAAATGTTTTGTTTTGATATTTAACATGTGCTTAGGTGTTAGTTGTTTCAAGTTGTTTAGGAACAGGTTCTCATCACTGTGTTTCTGAATTTTGTAGTGAATTTGAAAGAAACCTTGGTTATTTCTCTGTCTAGGTTTTAAAATTATATCCTTTTGTGGTGAAGGTTTTTTTTTTTTTGGATGTTGCAGATTGCTTCATGAAGAATAGGAAGTAAATTGTCCTTTATAAGTTTTTCTTCACTTAAATTTTTTTTAAAGTAACTTTGAATGAGTCTCTGCATGAGAACATTATAGACATACTGTGTTTCTGGCCTAGCACTTCTGCCTATTCATAAGGAAAAACAAAACAACACATTGGAGAAAGCTGGTAGCATAGTGGATACAATGTTGGACCTGAAGTCATATGGACTTGAGTTCAACTCCAATCTCAAATACTTAATAGTTGTGTAATCCTGGGCAAGTAAGTCACTCAACTACTTCCTGCCTCAGTTTCCTCAGCTGCAAAAAGGAGATAAAATCACTTACTTTTCAGAGTTATTATGAGCAACAAATGAAATAACATTTGTAAATTGCTAAACACAGCACTAAGTATATATTAGGTGTTTAAATAAAGCTTATTTCCTTCCTTCATTTGTTGTGAGATAATCACCAATGTCTTTTAATAGATAGGATCATATAGGAATTTGTCTCTCATTTATCATGGGTGATTTCTGGTTGTATTCCATGTTTATGTTGAATTATCAGCTCCAGTCTTGGTCTTTCTTAGTACATGTCAATTACAGAGAGATGGTTCTCAACTTCTTGTATGGCTTAATGGTATATATTCCCTTCCAGAATCATGGTACTATGGTGCCATATAAGAGATCAAGGCCCACATTTTAGTGAAAGAAAATTGATTTCTCATTTGCCTTGAAGACTGTTCTTCCCCCTCACCTCCACTTCTTAGTTTACCTAGCTTTCTATGAGAAGCCCTTCTGCAGGACATCTTATCTCTCCTGTCCCTTCTACCATGCTAATGCCTTCCCCTTTTTACATCACTTTTTATCTACTCTGTAAATAACTTATATGTACACAGTTACATATGACCTTTCCCAAAATAATATATATTCCTTGTGGGCAGAAACTAGGTTTTTCTTTGAAACACCAGCATAGTGAGCATTTGGAAAATTGTAAGCATTAATTAATGACTGATCACTAGCTAAATACAAGTATCTGTAATGGGCAGAATTTGGAAAACCTGAGTTAAAATTTAGTCTTAGGCACTTACTAGCTGTGTAACCCTAAGAAATTCACTTAACCCTATTTGCCTCAGTTTCCTCATCTGTAAAATAAGATGGAATAGGAAATGACAAACCACTCTAGTATCTCTGCCAAGAAAACCTCAAATGAGGTCACAAAGAACTGGCCACAACTGTACAACAATAAATCTTATTAAATGCTTATTGACTATAATAAATATTACTATACATGATGTGATGTGATATGTGCATGTGTGCAATTACAAATGCAAGTATCACTAAATATCTGGAATGGCTTGGTTTAAAAGATTAGATTTGTTCATAAATGATGGCTAACTAATAAAATCTTTCTTTCTCCTTAACATTTACTCTGTATACTGGCGATTCATTCTTGTGAAGGGCCTGGGGATAGGTTAATGGAGAGAGACACAGATCCTGGCTTTAGACAGAACAGAACTGGATTTTCCAGAGACCGGAGGTTTTTTTTTTTTTTTTTTTTTTTGTTTTGTTTTGTTTTGTTTTGTTTTGTTTTGTTTCTGTTTTGTTTTTTGTTTTTTTGAAAATAGGTATTTATTGATTTTTAACATCAATATCATTTTCCCAGTGCCTCTTCCCTTCTCTTACTCCTTCCTAGAAGGTCATAATATATAATAAATAGTAATTTTAAAGAAAAACAAAAAAGAAGGGAGAAGCATCAGCATAGCCAATCAATAAGTTTGTTGAAAAAAATTTGAAAATATGTGCAATGTTTGGACCTCACATCATCATGAAGGAGTGGGTTGAGAGAGTCCTCTCACATCTCATCTTTCAAGTCATGCTTATTATTTACAATTGTGTGAAATTACTTTGTTTTGTGTGTGTATATTTGGGGCTTTTCCCATTTAAATTATTGTAGTCATTACACACACACACACACATTATTAGCTTAGCTTACTTCACTCTATCAGTTTATGTACAACAGATTTGTCTTTTATTTTAATTGTGTAATCACTGGGACCTTTGCTAAACCTGAGCTTCTCCATTGTAATCCACCTTTTATTCAGCAGTCAGAGTGAACATCTTCTGTGTCATCTTCTTGCTGAGTAAACCACATTGGTTCTTTATTACCACCAGGATCAAATGTAAAATCTTCCATTTATTGTTCAAAGTCCTTCATAACCTACCTACCTCTCCAATCTTTTTATACCTTGTTCACCCCCATCTATTCTGTGATCCAGTGAAGCTAATGCTGACTTGTGTTGTTCTTAACATAAGATGATCCCTCTCCTGACATCTTGCATTTTCTCATGCCTGGAATTTTCTCCCTCCTTATTTTGACCCTAACTTCCTTCAAATCCCAAGTAAAATCGCATTTTCTTTAGGAAGTCTTTCTTTTTTTTTTTTCCTTCCTTCCTTCCTTCCTTCCTTCCTTCCTTCCTTCCTTCCTTCCTTCCTTCCTTCCTTCCTTCCTTCCTTCCTTCCTTCCTTCCTTCCTTCCTTCCTTCCTTCCTTCCTTCCTTCCTTCCTTCCTTCCTTCCTTCCTTCCTTCCTTCCTTCCTTCCTTCCTTCCTTCCTTCCTTCCTTCCTTCCTTCCTTCCTTCCTTCCTTCCTTCCTTTTCAGCAGTATTTAGTTTTTTCCAAACATATATAAATATTGTCCTCAATATTTGTTTTTATAAGACTTTGTGCTCCAAATTTTTCTCCCTCCCTTTCTTATCTCCCTCCTCCCTAGGATAGCAAGTAATCTGATAGAGGTTAAATATGTGCAATTCTTTTAAATGTATTTTCATACTTATCAGTTGTGCAAAAATATATATATATATATAAACAAAAGATATCAAAATACTATGCTTCAATTCATGTTCAATCTTCATAGTTCTCTATCTGGATATGGATTTGATTTGGTTTTCTATATATTTCTATATATTTTAGAAAGATTCCTTTAGCCATTTCAATGAACTTAAGATGAAAAACGCCATCCACATTCACATCCAGAGAGAGAAATATGGAAATTGAATATGGATCGAAGCATAATATTTTCATTTTTACTTGTTTTTTTCTTTTTTCCCCCTTTTGGTCTGCTTTTTCTTGCACAGTATGATAAATATGGAAATATGGTTAAAAGAATTGCACATCTTTAATCTATATCAAATTACTTTCTGTCTTGGGGAGGGGAAAGGTAAGGGAGAAAGGGAAAAAATTTGGAACACAAAGTCTTACAAATATGAATGTTGAAAACTAACTCCATATGTATTTGAAAAATAAAATACTATTGAAAAAATTTAAAAGATAAGAAATGAGTCCTTTATGAGAAACACTGCTTGTAAAAAATTTCCCCCAACTTTCTGCTTCTCTTCTAATCTTAGCTGCATTGGTTTTGTTTGTGCAAAACCTTTTTAATTTAATGAATTCAAAATTATCCATTTTGTATTTTATAATGTTCCCTGGTGCTTCTTTGGCCATGAATTATTCCTTCCTCCACAGATCTCACAGATAGGTTATTCCTTGCTCTCCTAATTTGCTTATGGTATTACCCTTTATGTCTAAATCATGAACCTGTTTCAAACTTAATACAGACTGTTAGATGTTGGTCAATGCCTAGTTTCTATCATACTATTTTCCAATTTTCCCAGCAATTTTTGTCAGATAGTAAGCTGGAGTGTTTGGGTTTATCAAACGCTTGATTACAATATATGTCTTGTGTATCTAAACTAGTCCACTGATCCTGTAATCTGTTTCTTAGCCAGTTACAAATGATCTTAATGGCCATCACTTTATAATATAATTTTATGTCTGATATGGCTAGGTCGCCTTCCTTTGCATTTTTTTTCAGTTCCCTTGATAGTCTTGATTTTGTTATTCTTTCCCCTTTAATGGACTAGAATTATGCCAATAGAAAAAGTAAGAATAAAAAAAATTTGCAAATGAAATAAAAGTTAATCTTTCTATTATTTCATACTAATTAAATTGTAACATATTCCAGGTAGAGATAGATTTTTATTCTAAACCTGTTCTTTCCTTTGTCTTTTTACCTACCCATTTATCATTTGTTTGCTTATTTTATGTTTTTCTGGACAGCACAGCCCATGATCCAGATCCTCTACTCTAACATACTTTTACCCTAGCATATCTCTGCCAAGAGAGGCTCTTTCACCCTAATTTAATTTCTGTTAAAACTAAATACAGGGAATGAGACTGGGACTGGATTAGTGTTTTCATTAGTGTCCTGAACTCCTTGATGAAGAAACCATTCCTTCTCTGTACCTATTTTCTTAGAGAATTGCCTAGAGCACCGAGACTTTTAAGTGACTTGTTCAGGATGGCTGGGTGTTATAGATGGAGCCCTGGACCTAGAATGAGGAAGGTATGAATTAAAACACTTGCTAGTTGTGTGACCTTAGACAAGTCATGTAACCTTTGGCTCAGTTTCTTTATTTGTAAAATGGGAATCATAACAATGGAAGTATTGTTGGAAGGATCAAATGAGATATTCTTTGTTAAGAGCTCTGTACAGTGCTTGACACATAGTAGGTAATTAATAAATACTTGTTCCTTCCCCCTCCCTTTCCCTAAACATAAATACCACATTGCTTCTCTAGAACTAAGCATTAAAAAATAACAAACAAAATTAATTATTTCATTAATATTTTTATTCCTATTCCTGATGACAGTTGAATCATCAAATGAAAATATTCTCTTTTATTTTATGGATTGAACTTTAATATCAATGAGGAGAAAAATGCAAGCCCACTGCATTTAGAGTATAAACTCTTGTGACATAATGAATATCTACTTGAATAAGATTTTGAGTGATCATTACCATATCTGAAAGCAAGCAGTACTACATAGTTCTTTTCTAGGAAGTATAAATATTGAGAACAGTTTAGTTTGTTTACACCATTAAAGTTTATACTTGCAAATGGAGTACAAAACTGCCTAATGGATATTTGTATAGAATTTGTAAAATTAAGACATAAGATAAATTGCCCATATGATTCAAATGAATTTTCTAATTATTTGTGGCTTTTTCCAGAAGTTATTAAAGTGTGTTGTATATATCTAGCAGCTGTTTTTACTTTTTTGAAAAAAATGGAAAGCTTTGTATCTAATCCCTTGAGTAAATATATAGTAAACAAGCAAGTAGTAAAGCTATGCCATTCAAATCTGGTTTTAATTTAGATTTATGAGTAGAAGCTATAGATTTAATATCATATATTTTTCTACTTTTAAATGTGACTATTGCCACAACTTATCTATATTTGTCAGATCTCTTATAGAATGATCATGGGTATAGTCTTGTAAAAGATGGAAGTAATTATGCTTTTCTTTAATAATGATTTTGTCCTATAATATAATGTCAACACAAATACTTCAATTGGAGTTTTCAGTTTTTGTCAAGTGCTTAGATATTAGTTGAATTAGGGGGGGTTTGGCTCCTGGAGTTCCTGAGTTTTAAATATAGTACCTAAATATGTTTCTCATGCTAATTTTGCATACAAACACATCATCATCGTCATCATCATTACATCCCAATGCATGTTTGAGTCCTAAGATTGCATTCTCAAAGAAATAATATGTGAGTAGAATTTAAGCAAAGATGAGCTAGTATGGAATAAATGTGTTAAATAATTATATACAGTATATCGTTTTTTCAGATTTACTAAATAATAGAGTAGAGGATTACTTGGATTCAGCTGCAGGACAATTGATAATTCTACCATCTATGAGGCTAAACTCACCACTGTTTGTTAAATGCTTATATCTGTGCAGTATTTCTTGCATCATTAACAAATCCAGTTAATAAATATTTATTACGATCCTACTATGTACGGGATACTGTGTTAAATACCAGAGATAAAAAGAAAGAGAAGAAAATAGTTCCTACTCTCAAGGAACTCTTGTCTAAACAATTTATATGTTAAATTTAAGTAATATACAAAGGCTTTAAAAAGATCCTGTGATTACAGAGTTTAAGGGATAAGATTTAAGCTTTCAGCTCAATTTTTGGGTCACACTGAAAGGGTTCCAATACAAAAGAATAAAAGCTAGAGAGAATTATACATAGTCAAAGGGCTAAGACTTAATGTACATCTATAACTAGATAGTATAGGATGTAGATTAGTAAAGGGGTTGATGCTTGCTGGGATTTACTTAACTTTATTTTGAATTCATTTTAAGTTATTTCATTGAATCAACTTTTTTTATTATAACATTACCAAGACTTCTGAACCTTGCCCAATTTTTGTAATATTGAGCAACTGCAACAACAAATAGTTAATATTCTATTAGTAGCTTACCTCTTTTTGTCTTTTGTTGTTGTTGTTCCCTTTTACTGTGATTACTGAAAGGGCAATAACATCAATATAAATTTCTCCAAATAAATATAGAACTGTCCTCTACTTTTATAATGTCATATAGTATGCAACATGGGTAGAAGGTACAAGAGAACTTTTGTTTTACTTACTATGGAAAATTAGATTCATAAAATTCACGTGAGAAATGATAGAAACCTAAGCATGTAATAGATTCTCCCTGGAAAATAAAGACACTTTAGAATTTCTGAATAACCTCCTATTCATCTTGTACCTTATTTTCTGTGCAACTCATGACACTAGTAGGGTTGGCCTGGTTCAAATCACATGCCATCCCTTTACCATAACCAACTAATTTTCCAATCCCTCTCAACCACCTTATGGCATGGCTTTAGTCATGTTATAGGTTAACTCTCTTCCATCTCCAAGAAGCACAGTACTGAGGAATTTTTCTTCTAAGAAGTAAATTCATAAACACTCCAATACTAGAACGATTAAATTTAGTAATACACATGAGGTTAGACTTAAAGCCGAAGCTGTCCAGGAAATCTCTCCAACTAGGAGGTTAGATTCTGGAGTCATCCTGCCTAAAGAATTAAAAATTTCTTTTTACTTTCAAGGTTGGGTTTTAGGAAAAGTGGTTTTGATCTTCCATGTCAGACCTTGTATGCATATATTTATTTGCCATGTTCTTCTGTTTTGTCACCAGTAATTCTTTTGGCAGATAGGGAGAAATCATCTTTCCTTTGGTTGCTCTAGAAAAAGGCAATAGAAAAGCTAAAGCAGAGAGACTTGAAGATCAGTATATAGCTACATGTGTGTTTATAGCAGTGTCAGTTTTGTATTCCATTGATTTCCAATTAGGAAGATTCCACATGACCTCTCACCAAAGTGTATTCCACCTCTATAACCAATGTTCTTCTGATGTCCCTATACAAAGGTTCATGCATTATAATCTTAAGAGGTTGATAAGAAAGTTTGGACAGTTGATCATTCATTTAGACTTTGGAAAGGCTACAATGATTCTATTTGCTATAACCTTCCTGAGTTTCAGCCTATAAAAACAAAACAAAACAAAACTATGAAGCAGTTGGTAAAAATTATAAGGAGATTGTATTGGAAATATTCATGATAGATCATATTTTACCTTATTTATTCTTTTTTGAGAGCTATCCAGGAGTTCATAATTACTGAGGTTCTTAAAAGGTTCTTTAAAACCTTAGGAGGTTTTAAAATGAATTTTATTGATATTTTTTGTTTTCATATAACCCAAATTTCCCCCTGAAGTTCTCTTTCAATACTTCCTAGAGAGCCAGCCACGTTGTATAATGAAGACTTTAAAAAAAAAAAAAAAAGGAAAGTTAAAAATAGGAAAAAATCATGAAAAGCAAAAAAATATATATATGTAATTTAATTCAACATCTATGTATTTTCTGCCTCTGCAAAGAAGTAGGGAAAAGTATCTTCTCATAGATTTTTTGTTACTAAGTATGGTGTAGGATGTTGGCTAAAGTCTAATTTCTAGTCATTTTCTAGGTTTTTTTTTTTCCTAGCAGCTCTAATCAAATAGAGAATTCTTTTCTAATAAATTGATGTATTAAGCTTATTGAATACTGGAATTTTAAGTTCTTTTTTAATTATTCTTTTGTATCTGGTCTGTTCAACTGATCTACTTTTCTATGTTTAAACTATACCAAAGGTTTTAATGACTTGTTTTGTAATATAGTTTGAGGTCTGGAAGTACTATTTCCTTTTCACTTCTAGATTTTTTTCATTATTTCCTGGGATATCAGAGAGCTTTAATTTCTTCAAATTATTTTTTGTTGTTGTTTTATTGTGTTCTGTAAAGTATCCCTTTGATACTTAGATTGGCATAACATTAAATCTAAAAATTAGCTTTGGTGATGTCCTTTTTATTATATTGGGATGGCTTAATTATGACTAATAAATACTCTTCCAGCTATTTAAGCTATTCTTCTTTAAGGAAAACTTGTAATTGAATCCATACAGGAGATCAATATATTTTGATAGATTGACCTCAAAATATTTTATGCATTTTGTTATTTCTAATTGGATTTTCTTTTCTGACATTCCCTTTTGCATTAATGTTATAATTATGTAGAAATGCTGCTACTTTTTTGCAGCTGAAACTTTGTTCTCTCAATTAACATCTATGATGTTTCCATGTAATTTTCTAAATAAACCTTTATGTCATCAACAAATAGGGATAATTTTATATCTATCTCTCTTATTCCTTTATTTTCTTTTATTCCTATTGCTAGTATTTCTGTCGAATAATCATGGGGAAAGTGGATATCTTTATTTTTTGCCTGTATTTGTTGGCTAGACTTCTAGTTTTTTCATCTAATGCTTTTTTGAATTTAGGTAATGACTTATTATTACATTAAAATGATGTCCCAGGAATAATTAGGCGACAGTGGAAAGAGCACTTACTGAG
Source organism: Sminthopsis crassicaudata (assembly GCF_048593235.1). Classification (NCBI taxonomy): domain Eukaryota; kingdom Metazoa; phylum Chordata; class Mammalia; order Dasyuromorphia; family Dasyuridae; genus Sminthopsis; species Sminthopsis crassicaudata. The sequence goes on along the minus strand of NC_133617.1, from coordinate 380,064,616 downwards.
TCAGGAGGTCTTGAGTTTAAATCCAGCTTCAGACACTTATCAACTGTGTGACTCTGTTAATCTTACCTTTGCAACATCTTTCAAATATCTTCCCTTCTCTCTGATAATTGCCCCCACTCTGGTGCAGTCCCTCATTTCCTCACTCCTTAACTATAATAGCCTGCTCTTTGGTTTACCTGCCATAAGTCTCTCCTGACTCCAAATTATCTCTCTTTGGGCTACCAAAGAGATTTTTTTTCTTCTAAACATATTTCCACATTTATTTACATTTATCATGCTGCGTAAGAAGAATCAGATCAAAAGGGGAAAAATGAAAAGTAATAAAAAGCAGCAAACAAGCAACAACAAAAAGATGAAAATACTATTCTATGATCCAAAGAGGAATTTTCCTAAAGCACAGGTCCAACCATGTCACTTTGCTACTCAATAAACTCCAGTGGCTCTCTGTTACATCCAGGATCAAATATAAAATATTTTATTTGGCATTTAAAGCCTTTTATAACCTATCCTCTCCTAATTTCATTTTCCTTCCAGTCTTATGTCTTGTATCTCCAGGTTATTTAACTATTATGAGTTTTATGATATCCATAGATTTGATAAGAATGCCTACATAGATTATTATCCAAGTCATTATTAAAATATTGAAAAAGAATAGGACAAAGCTCTTGCAGTTTGCCTCCAGGGATTTGATAGCCACCCAGTCAATAAACATTTATTGAATGCTTACCAGCCACTGTGCTGTGTTGGGGATATAGAAAGAAGTGAAAGACAGTCTGTTCTCAATGACTTCATAATTTATTGAACAAGACAACAAGCAAACAGCTATGTATAAATACATTACACATAGTATTAAAAGAAAATAATTATTAGAGGGAAGGCACTAAAATCAAGAGGGATAGAGAAACTGTTTCCTGGAAAAGATGAGAATTTAATTAGTATTTAAAAGAAGTCAGTGGGCATAGATGAGGAAGGAGAGCATTACAGGCATGGGGGGAAATCAGAGAAAATGCCTAGTGCTAAAGAGATAGAGTGTCTTCTTTGTTGGAACATTCAGGAGGCTAGCATTATTGGATCAGAGTACAAAGTATGGAGTAAAATGTAAGACTGAAAAAGTAGCAGGAAGTTAGGTAATGAAGGGATTTGAATACCAAATGCTCCTGGATTCTATAGGAAGTCACTGGAGGACTTTGTTGTGGGGGAGGGGGCAGGGTGACATAGGTGGACTTTCACTTTAGGAAGATCCCTTTTCTGATTCAATGGAAGATGGATTGGCATGGGGAGATATATGAGGCAGGCAGATTCACCCATAGATTTCTTTCCTGGTTGACATCAACATGTTAATTAATATTTTTATATGGTTCTTTAACTATTCCTTATTCCAACTAATTAATTAATTATTCAACTTGCCATTGTTTTGACTACTATAATAATGTAAGATTTTTTCAAATACCTTGGAGAAATGCAAATATAATGTCTAAAACTTTTGTAAACTTGTTAAAAAAAAAAAAAGAAATGAGATTGCCCTCATTGGCTTATTTTTGACAAGCTCATGCTGTCTCATAGTAATCGACATTTCCCCCTTAGTTCTCAACAATTTTACAAAAGTAATAATTAACCCATGCTAAAATTGTACCTGTGTTCAACATCAAACATAGGGTTCCACTTTTTTCCCTGTTGAAAAAACATGACATTTGTCCATCTTTGGTTCTTGCATACCTGTCCTATTCTCTATGATTCCTCAAAATTGACTAATGATATCAACAATCACAATCACAACCTCAGGTTATTGTAGTACCCTAAGGAAGCATTCTTAAAGTATGTCCCAGGGAACCCTTGGAATCTCCAAATTTCTTTTTAAGTAAAAACTATTTTCATAATAATGCTAAGATGCTTTAATTTTGAGTGCATGAATATCAATAAATGTAATTCACATAAACAAAACCTCTTTGGATGTCCTCAGTAATTTTTAAGCATGTAAAGGGGTTTTGGAACAAAAATGTTTGAAAACTATTGACCTTGGATATAATTTATCTGTGTTAAATTACTTGAATTCATTTAAGGAAGTTAGGTGCTCCCTTAGCTTATCAATCATCTTAAGTTTCAATTACCCTTATAAACCATTTTCTATCCTTTCTAATCTGTAGATTATTCTCTTTGATAAAGAAAATAGAAAGAAAAGAGGAATGAAATGATTCTGCTTTCACTCACTCAACTTTTGTTATCATTTCATAGCTCCCCAAGTGCTAGACCTATTTCGATTCTGGGTTTTTTCTTTCTTTTTATCATAACTTAATGCAAAATAAAGCAAAACATAGCTAACATCAAAATCTTTGGCTATCAGGAGAGAGGAGGATAGATGGAGAGCTTATTAACACACTCCATTGTTTTCAACCTCCCACTCCCACTCCCATCTCCCAGCTTACTCTGGACTTTAGTTTTAGAGGATTTTTTTTTCCAAACTTGTACCATTGTTCTGTATCTGTTGTTAGCTATGTGCTCTCACTTCTTTATTTTCTAATATTCTGCTTAAATAATTGATTCATCAGAGATATATGCAAAACATATACAAAAGAGACACATGGTACCCTTGGTTTGGAGGGCAAGACTTAGAGCAAAACTTTTATATTGTGGAACTTTAATAAGCCAAAAGTAATATTTTGTACCAGATCCTACAGAACAAGGATCTAAAATTTTGTAACAAAAATTAATAAGAAAATAAATAATAAATATTAAGTTCTGATATCCAAAAGCATGCTATTTCTTTTAACCATGAATCCAAATCTGGAGATTAATGGAATCTTAAACAGTAAATCTTATTTTCATTTATATGTCAAGTAAAAGGAAGAATTATGAGAAGAGCACTAAAATGGTGGGTACATCCTCCTGGGAGGTTTTCAAAGGCAAGCTGGATGACCACATATACATTGTGGTCAGGAATTTCCACATGTCTGGGTTGAATTAAAATTTTTTCCAAGATCCTTTCTAACTCACAGCTTCTATAATTCTGTGGTATTAGTCTAGACTTTATTTCTAATCCATCTTCAGTCACTAAAACATTTTGATTACAGAAATGAATTGAATGAACTAAGACTTTATTGATCACCTGTAATATCCAAGGTGTATGATGAGGCAATGGGGATAATAGAACCTGACCTTACTTTCAAAAGCATTTTTTGATAATACCTCATATAAGCAGATAAATAAATGCAGTATAATTTGAGGAGAGAGAAGATTATTAATCATGAGAAAAGGCTTCTTGTTCCCCCATGCCTTGAAATCTCTCTTTGTGTCTTTTTCTCTCAGTTCCTCTCCCTATCTCTGTCTTTCTGTGCTACTCTGTGTTTTTATAATTTTTGTCTCTCTGTCTCTTGTATATTGGGCCAGTCATTTTGGTAAGCAATTTGGAATTATGACTCAAGAGTTATTAAGCTTTGCAAAACTCAGCACTTTACTGCTATTAAGTCTATATTCTCAAAGATATCAAAGAAAGAGGAAAAGGATCCATATGTACAAATATAGCAACCTTTTGTGTATGATTGCAAAGAACTAGAACCTAATGGGTCACATCCATTAAAGAATGGCTGAATAAATTATGGTATCTGAATTAGTGGAATATTCCAGAAGAATAATAAGAAATGAAGAAGGGAATGCTTTCAGAGAAACCTGGATATGATGTAGATTAGAATGAATCTCTTGGTGTTCCTGAATCATAAGGCCAATTATACAACAACATTCTAAACACAAACAATTCTGAATGATTTAAGAATTGGTCAACACAAAGACCAGTCATGATATCAGAGACTCACCAATGCTGAAGTAGTCTACTCATTTCCAGACAGAGAAGTAATGGATTCAAGTTGCAAATTTGGAGATATATATATATATGTCAATGGAGGAATTTATTTTGATAACTATACAAATATGTTGGGGCAGTGGATAGAGTACTCAAGCATGGATTCAGGGACACCTGTGTTCAAATATGGCCTCAGACACTTAACCGGGTAAGTCATTTAACCCTGTTTGCCTTAGTTTCCTTATTTGTAAAATGAACTGGAGAAGGAAATGGTAAACCATTCCAGTATCTTCGCCAAGAAAATCATAAATGAGTTCAGAATCAAAATTATTAAAAACCAACAAAATACAGATCTGGTATTCAACTTATTCTGAACACATATTGACAGAGTAGTCATCCAATAATAATAATAAATTATAATAACAACAACTAGCATTTACATAGCATTTGAAGGCTTACAAAATACAAATGTTTTCTCATTTTATCTTCACCAGCATCATGGAAGGGAGGTATTATTATAATTTCCATTTTATAAATAAGGAAAATGAGGCAAACAGAAATGAAATGACTTGTCTAGGAGTCACATAAGTGCCAGAAGTGGGATTTGAACTCAGGTTTTCCTGATTTTAGTCCCAGTGCTCAATCCACTGCCTAGCCAAATATAAATCTTATCCACTGCAGTTCATAACATCAATTTATTGAATCCATATATTTCAAGTCCCAAGCAAGCCCCTGAATGAGTCTTGTTGTTGATTTGTTTCCATTGTTTTGGACTCTTCATTTCTCCATTTTGGGGTTATTTTTACAGAGATTCTGGCGTGATATGCCATTTCTATCTACAGCTCATTTTACAGATGAGGAAACTGAGGCAAACAGTGTTAAGTGATTTACCCTGGGTCACACAGCTAGGAAAGTGTCTGAGGCCAGATTTGGACTCTGGTTCAAGTGACTCCTGGGCTTACAGTTTATCCACTGTGCCATCTAGCTGCCCTGAGCTGGTCAACTAATCTGTTTAAAAAAAGAAATGAGATTAGCCCAGAATAGCTGTTCTTATTTAATCAAAACTGACTCATAATGATTACCTGTCCCCCTTTTAAAAGAATATATACGCCCATCATTAAATAACCTGTTTTTTGAATTTTTCTAGGAATTGCCAAGACACTGACCTTAGGCAGGAGAATTGCTGGTCCTTTTTCATTTCATTCAGTTTCCCTTATTCTGTAAGATATAATAACTTAGGAGAAAAATCCTTTGGAATCAGGAAACCAGAGTTCAAATCCTGATCCATTTAATGCATGTGATAGTTGGTTTTCTCATCTTCAAAATGAGGAGAATATAATGCAATATTTACATGATAGTGCTTTGAAAGCTACAAGGTGTGGTCTAAACAAATATTTGTTCTTGTTATCATTATTGAAATAAAAACAAATATTAATTAATGAATGTCTTAATCAATGGAAAATGTCGTAGATGTCTTGAGGGTATTTAAAATTGTCAAAATCTAAATCTCACCAGCAATTTACTTAACTTTCAGAGAGAAATAATATCTTTTTTTTCCTCTTAGTATCATTGGTTTTCATAGGTAACAATTTAAACTGATATGGATGCTGTTTGTTCCTATGCTTTGAGGCCAATGATAAAGTAGCATATATATGGAGTTACCTGAAAATGTCTCAGAATGAGCACAAAGGTAATTTGTGTAATTGTACATTTGCCATTTGTAATTGTGGGGGCAGCAGCTAGGTGGCACCTTTCCATTCATAAACTTTATAAATTGTTCAATCTGATGATGATTACAAAGCTATCTAATTGCTGCTGAATCCTATTTCCTACTTACCAATTTAAGAACTAGCCATCATTTAAATTATAGGGAAAAGTGTTTTAAGTAACACAAAAAGACAATTTACTTGCCATACCATTGGTTTATTTTATATAAATAGTGCAGAATGGAGTAGGGGAAAATTCATTGTAATTTCCTTCTTGTGACATTTTCCTTTTTCTGAAAGCAAAGGAGCTTTGTTGAATATTATTTTATTTTAATAATTTTAAAATATTTGTTTAACACCGATGGATGTTATACCATACTTGTTGCTCTCAAGACCTACCTCAAATGCTATGGGAGAAAAAAGATGTAAAAATAAGAAAAAGCTAAATTTTTCTTCACCAGACCTATGATTTTTTTTTGGTTTAGTTCATTGGTTCTAAGCAAGGACCACTCCCCAAATGAAATCTGTAATTAACAAATTAAATAGTTACTTGTGGCTTCAATTTTTTTTATAATAATAGAATTTAATTTTTCAAAACCAACACAAAGATAGTTTTCATCACTCACCCCTGAAAAACCTTTGTACCAAATGTTTCTCCTTCCTTCCTCACCTACCCACTTCCCTAGAACAAGCAATCCAATATAGACTAAGCATGTGCAATTCTTCCAAACATATTCCACATTTATCATGCTGCACAAGAAAATCAGATCAAATCTGGACATAAAGAATGATATTATAAACAAATTAGAAGAACATAGGATAGCTTACCTCTCAGATTTGTGGAGGAGGAAGGAACTTGTGACCAAAGAACTAGAGACCATTATTGATCACAAAATAGAAAATTTTGATTATATTAACTTAAAAGATTTTTGTACAAACAAAACAAATGCAGACAAGATTAGAAAGGAAGCAATAAACTATAAAATAATTTTACATCCAAAGAATCTGATAAAGGTCTCATTTCTAAAATATCTAGAGAATTGACTGAAATTTATAATAGTTCAAGCCATTCTCCAATTGATAAATGGTCAAAGGATATGAATAGACAATTTTCAGATGAAGAAATTGAAACTATTTGTAGTCACCTGAAAAGGTGCTCCAAATCACTATTGATCAGATAAATACAAATTAAGACAACTCTGAGATACTACTGCACAACTGTAAGATTGACTAAGATGATGATAAAAGATAATGACAAATGTTGGAAGGATGTGAGAAAACTGGAACATTATTGGTGGAACTGTGAATGGAATCCATCCATTCTGGAGAGCAGTTTGGATAACTCAAAAAGTTATCAAACTGTGCATACCTTTTGATCCAGCAGTGTTTCTATTGGGCTTATATGCCAAAGAGATCTTAAAGAAGGGAAAGGGACCCACATGTGCAAAAATGTTTGTGGCAGCCATCTTTGTAGTGGCTAGAAACTGGATATTGAATGTATGCTCATCAATTGGAGAATGGCTGAATAAATTATGATATATGAATACTATGGAATATTATTGTTCTGTAAGAAAAGACCCACAGAATGATTTCAGAGAGGCCTGGAGAGACTTACATGAACTAATGCTAAGTGAAATGAGCAGAACTAGGAGACAAACAGGCACGCAAACAATAAATAACAACAACTACAAAGGTTGTACAAAGTTTTACAAACTACTATGTTGTGATCCATATTCAGTTTCCATAGTCTTCTCTCCAATCACAGATGGCTCTTTCCATCACAAGTCTATTGGAATTGGCTTGACTCATCTTTACTGAAAAGAGCCCAGTTCATCAGAATTAATCATTACATAATCTTCTTGTTGCTGTGTACAATGTTCTCTTGATTCTTTCTTCACTCAACACCAATCCATGCAAGTCTCTCCAGACCTTTCTGAAACCAGCCTGCTGATCATTTCATATAGAACAATAAAATTCCATTGCTTTCATATATGTGGTATCAAATGTTATAACATCTTATACTTGCTTGAAAATAGATATTCTTGACTTTAAAGGGTGACTTTTTATACTAACTGTGCTTCTGTATAATAAAATGCATAACATTATATAAAATGACATGTATTAGCACATGATTAATTGTCAATTTAGTAGTAACATGTCTAAGTTTATAGGAGGGATTCTGTTAAACTTAGATGTGATGGACATGCATTTGTGAACATAGCTTAAGAAACTGATGAAAAGAGTTACTGCAAGGTCTCAGGATAAAAGATAGTCATGGGGCTTGAGGTTTAGAACCAGGTAAGCTAGGACATGGAATGTGCAGGGACCAAACTTTAGAGAAAGGTTGTACTAGGCAGGAAGATAAAAATCTTAAAGACAAAAATGCTTGTAGTCAAAAAAGTCCAGTGACCAAAAGGCTAGGTATGACAGTTTTTCTTTTCTCAATTTAATCATATAGAAGATAGAAGGAAATGAATCAGTGTACTAAACACCACATGACTGGAGGTAATCACTACAGGAATAACATAAAGTAAGACTGTCAGTCATTTTAGACAGACTTTTAGTCACATAACTTGCAAAATACATAAAGGAACTAAACCAACACAATAATCAACATAAATCATCAGGAAGTGAAAGAACCTCAATTCTGGCAGATTACAACTTGATAATCCTAAATCCAGAATCTGAAGAGGTAAAGGTGTAGGAAAAAATAATCTGAAGAATGGGTGCAAGACTGCTTGATGTGATTTGAACAGAACTATAAAGCGAATCTCTATCAATTCTTAAAATTCCACCTTGAATATTTAATTTCATTGGGTAAAATATTGCTTTCTCTTCTTTGAATACTTTTAAAAATACAAATACTCATTTGAGTAATAATATTGCATATCCTTATTACCCAATATGAATGATGACTAATTTATACCTTACCTTTCCTTGAAACTAAGCTCTTATATTTGTGTTTCTCTTCCTGAACTGAATCATGATCCATAATTATTTATGTGTCTTGTCTAGATTGCAAATTTTTGAAATAAAAGGCCTCAGATACTTAGTTTGCATTTTCCATTGATATCTAGCATAAAATTGAATACCTAGCAGGTGTCTGGTAAATATTTGTTGAATGAATAGGTTTCTCAGTTTGATTTTCTCTTTGATAGGAATACTAGAATAAAATAAGAATGGTTAGGCCCCTTGGGAAGGGAGTTCTTAAAGTTGAAGAATCAGTGTGGAACTATGGAAAAGCAAACCCATTCTACCTTAATATTTGGCCTAGTGCTAGACCTGGCTGGATGTGTATATTCTGTGGAAAGGCAATTTGGTTCACAAACTTGAAATCCATGTTAGGGCATAATATAAGAAAAAATGACTTTTGAAAGTTTGCTGTACTATCAATGTTTTAAATAAGTTAGAACTTTAAGAAAGCAATTACATAGTACTTTATGTGCTAGTACTTTGGCTCAAAGTCAGGCTGTGGTCACATTTAGAGCTGAAAGTAGCACCTACTTCTCTGCATCACTTTAAAGGTAAAGAAACATCTGTAAAACTCTTTTCAAATCTTAAAGTACTATATAAATGCTAGGTATTATTATTTAAATATGTGTATATCAGTGACCCTATAGATGTTTGATAATTCTATGTTAGTGTTGCTAAGGAGCAACTTTTTTTTTTTAAAGTACAAAATATAAAGGATAAAAGAAATACCCCAAAATATTTTTGTAGTCAACTCCCACATTCCTGCAAAGCATTTTTGAATTTATTAAAACATGTCCAATCAGTCAATAAACACTCATTAAGCATCTACTCAGTGTCCAATGTTATGGGAAGTTTTGATTGATATTGATGATGGTGCTAAGTTCTAGGACACTTTTTGTTGTTAATAAGGCAAGTTAGCAAGTCTTCATTAAGCACTTGGTATGGAGTAGGCAGTGTGCTAAGTGCTGAAGATCAAAGAAAGGCAAAAACAGTCTCTTTCCTTTAAGGAGCTTAACATCTATTGAGAGAGATACCTTGCAAACAACTAGATGCAAACAAGTTCTATGCAGGATAAATGGGAAATAACAGGAAAGGCACTAACATTTAGGTAGGATCAGAAAAGATTTCTTGTACAAGATGAGATTTTAGTTGAAAGTTTTTAAAAGCCAGGGAAGCTGACTTGGGTAAGAATTCTTGTCATTGAACTAAGCAAACAAAATTGCTTACATTGCTACTATCCTCCATCTCTTTATTTTTATCTCTCTCTCTCATGAAAAAATTGATCAGTTTTTCTATAGGCATGATATTAGCAATTATAATCCTCTTAATGTTGGTAGTATTTTTAATTTGTTGAACACTGTTAATTCGTTTACTTTGGATCTTATTTGAACACTTGCATAATACCTTTCTCTAGCTTGGGGGGGGGGGGAAGAAGAGGATTGTGTTTAAAAGTAATTTATTTTGCTTTGCCTTGTGTTTTTCAAGATGGCAGTCCTGCCAGAGACTGTGTGTTTTTTTGGCTTGTTTTTTTCTGGCTTAGCTTTTCAGCATTTGTGAAGTTGTTTTTGTTGTTGTCATTGTTTTGTCTGCCTGATAACTTCAGTTTTAACTGCTCCTTTTGCTTACCAGTTTCCTTCTAGAATTTGGTCTTACAATTCTGAGTTGCTGAAGGATTTTTCTAGGCTGGATCCATATGTGGCTCAACTTTAGTAAAGCAGAAGGAATGACATAAGGTTAGGTGACTGATATGTAAGGTTTTTAAATTTGATTTGGTTTTACATGAAAAGGTTGAGGCAGTGATGCATGTATTCTAATAAAAATCATCAGTACAAATCAAATAAAATCTGGCTCAGTGGCTATTTTCCCACTGTATTCACTCATGACTAGCCTGTGCCCGTTTGAGACAATGGCTGCCAGTAGCTGGCAAATCTTAAAGTCACATTACAGTCTCTTATGGTAAGAATCAAGGAATCATTGTAATCAGACTTTCCACTAATCTCATCAGATTTCTTATTATACTTTGACACACCTCCTTTACTTGCCCCTTCTGTTTGTATTTTCACTCACTACAGCCTGGTTATCATCATTCTGTGAGCCAGGAATTTGGTCTCCTCACTATTTTATATCTTTCCTTTTTCTTTTAGTCCTCTTTAAAACTAGCTACATTTCTTCAATTTCTGAGTAGTCAGGTTACAGCTATTATTTTCTTTAGTTAGTAAACTGTAATCTTAATTAGTTGCAGCCTCTTTCTCTTTAGCTTTGTTTTTTGGTATAGCACTGACCAAAACTTTGTTTGGCAATTATATGGATGAACAGACTGAAGCAGAGCCAAAATCTTGCTCAAAAAGAGAAATGCTTACATCCATGAATTTGATATTAAAGCTATGAAATTTTGTCTATAAAACTTAGTAATATCCAACAATAGATAAATGTTCCCAGTTTTCTACTCATGTAGAAAACTTAATATAATGCCAAAGAGGACTAATAAATCTATAAAAATGTGTTTTGGCTACTTAAGAGGCATGAGTTAATTTTAAGGTTCAAAAAAGTGAAAACAATAGAAATAGCATTGTTTGGGGGAAAGTAATTGACAATGCTGCCAATGTAGTTCTAACTCCTGTTAGAACAGCTCTGATTCTCTCAAGCCAACTTGGAATTTGTGCCAGATTGTTGTAATAGTTTTGTAACATGTACAGAGTAGCACAAGGATGAGAGTAGTAATCTTATTTTCACTGGTGACATAATTTGAAATGAATGAATGTCTCTCTAGATGTGAATGACTCATGCATTAAATTACTATGCATAATGCTCATTTTAGTATGGGGACTAACAAATGGCATGAAATATTGGGGTTACAAGAGACAACAGCATGAAAAAGATATCTAAGAAAAGACTTATTTCATATAGGACTAATAACATCTGTTTTAACTTTTGGAAAGGTGTCTTCAAACATAATCCTGATCTGCTCAGATTTATGCTGCAGGCTTCCATTGCTCTGTATTATACATTTAAAATAATATTTTCAAAGTGTTTTAATGACAATATATATGAGAATAACATTAAAAATACCACACAAATTTTCAGTATTAATACTAATGTAAGGAATAAAATAAAATCTGCAACAGCAGTCCTCTTAAAGAGGTAAAATTCTTATCTTGAAAGCAAATGTAAATTTAAAATATTCACATATTTTAAATATTGATAAGAGCAGTTATGTTTGAGCCAGTTTTAAAGTTTAAAAATTAGTAAATGAATCAGCAAATGACATCAGTTAGTCTCTGACAGGTCTGATCAACAACGAGGATGTTTCAAATGAACCAAGTTGCAGCATATGGGAACTGCCTCAAACACTATCATTAATGTCAACAAACTACTAATAAAAATATCTCTCTTACGCATATATTTTTATAGGCCAGGGTAAAAAAATCTATTGCCAATTGATGCCAGACGTGGGCTGAAACTAAAATCAAAAGAAATATTTTAATCATTTATGAAATTCAGAGTTGAATTTTATCAACACAATTGAATATGTAAAATTATGAATAGTTTTTTCAAAGGTTAAGAGAACAAATATCCAAATTATACTGATAGAAATTAGACATTGCCGTATTTACTGTAAAATAAATACATGTTCAATTGAAAGGATATGAGTTCCCCTTTCTACTATGCTCAGATTTCATCCTTTACTGCTTTGTCACCTTGTCCCATTCATATTTATATCTTCACTAACTCCTAAATCTATTAATTGCCTTTCTTTTCACATAAATCAAGCCAATTCCTTCCTTTCCTTCAAAAATATTTTCAAAACATTGTTCTTATTCTATGCTAGGTTCTGAAAATTTCTCTAGATTTGTTTCTTTGCCTAATCATTGATCTTTACTTAATTCATTTGAACCTAATTGTTAATCCCTACTATTTAGGAATCTCATTCATTTGGGGGCACAAACCCTCTATTGCTTGGCAGTGTACCATCTTTGGTAAGTTGAGCACTCGAAGTTCAGGCATCCAGGGATAATAAAGACTCCACGTGGATTATTATGAGTGATTATTTCTTGCCAATGCAATAATGTTCTCTTCTGTCTTTTCTACCTATATATTCATATTGGCTAGTTGTTTTCAGTTGGTTTCAATATAACTTTCACCCCTTTTTGTACCAACCCCTCAATCAAATATAAGGGAATAATCTACTCATTTTGGAATTTGTAACATTCTTTTTCAAATATAAATGCTTAAATGGGAACATTCTTTATATAGTCAGATTAGGATTTCATCTTTGTGTTACATTTGCACTTTGTAGAATACATGGAACTTATCCTGAAGGTCTTTGAAAAACAGAGCTTAGAGTTGGCCAGAAACATGTGTTTTTGTGTATTTTCAGAGTAATAGAAGAGAACACATCTCAGTGGTATCACTGGTTAAATATCAGAAAGTCAACACGTAAGTGGCAGAGACCTAATGAGATTGGTGATTCGGAGTAGGATGTAGATATCTTTGTCTCTGTTTAGTCCCAGAAAATGAGCACAGCAAAACATTGTTGAGCTTGATATAAATGTATTCCAAAAAGCACATAGTTCAAAGCAAGCTGTAGTCCCTAGTTAACATTCTTTAAATAGCAGATGCTTTGAACATTCAGTTCAAATTTCAGTTTTCCTTCCAATCTTTTCAAATGGACAATTTCAGTATACTATGAAGAACACCTAGTAAAGTCATAAATGTTCCATAACCACAATTTGCAAGCTTTCCATATACATTTTAAGAAAGGATTTTCTTTCAAGTACATATGTTGGTAGGCCTTTAAATCAGCAAGCAGGGCATATACATTTATACCAGTTTTCATTGTACATGTTTTATACTGATTTACTTCTTTTTAATTGTAACTGAGATAAAGAATTAGTAGTTTAAAACAGTAGGAACTACATGTTCTGCTGTGATCAAGGAATTAGATAATCTGGCTTGTTTGCTTAAGGGGTCTGTATCTTGAGACTTTTATAGGGCAGTATTAAAGCCCTGAGCCTTCTTATTATACCAATACCCAGAAGATTGCTTTAATGAGAAGTAAAGGGCCTTTTTCCAATTACAAGGGAATAACTGTATTAAGCTCCTGTGTTATGTCAACCTGCTTTGATTTGATTACTGCGAAAGAAATGGATTTATCTGTCAGTGTTACTTAATTAAGCCTTCTCATTGATGTTTTGCAGAGTAATATAGTGTGGTTTGCACATTTAAGTCTAAATACAAAGAAAATTGGCCTAAAACTAAGACATGACCCCTGAAGATAGCATGCAGGATTGATGGCTTGTCATTTTCAGGTCAACATAAGTGAAAGAACTTGGCTATTGGAAGAATAACACTATAAGTGGAGTGAATTTTTAGCAATGTAGATATCCCTTTTGCATTTAGGAATGAGTTTTTACTTTAATTGTTATGTAGTTGTTGGTTTTTATTAGAGTTTTTTTTTTCTTTACTTTTGGAGGGCCAGAGTTCAAAATTAGCATCTTATTTATTAGCCCAATATACAATAGGATAGTAGTAAGGATAGGAATTATGATAATATCCTATTATGAAAAGATGGAAAAAGAAGGAAAAAGAAAGTGGCATTTTAAAAGTATGAAGGAAAAGAAAGCAAGGGGGGAAAAGAAGAGATGTCATTTGGGAGTAGACTATTGTAAATTCACAGCAATTACAATATACAAACATTTTAATTAAGCTAACATGCCCCTTCCTAGCATTCTATAAAAATGGTACCCAAGGGAAAAAAAAGGGGAAGGGTAGTTAAAGCTATTATTGGATGTTTCATCCTAGCTTTTTAAAAATATATATATTTTATGCTAAGTATAAGTTATTTATTAGGCACTTTAAAACCAATTTTTAAGATTAAGTTTTACCATTTGAGTGGTATAAATATTAAAAACTACCTTGAATTGTCAGAATTTTGTTTTTTTGTTTTTTTGTTTTTCCTATTATCAAAGCTGTATTTTCTGGTTTGTTAACAGGTGAAGCCTATTACTAAATTTATTTCTTTGCAGTTTCAAAAGTCCAGTTTTCTAAATACTTTTAATCCTCACATTACCTGCTTTGCATATGTATTGAAAATAAATATGGGGGAGAGTAAAACTAAATAGTGGTCATTTAAAATAATTTTGAAAAAAATTATTTTAACCTTACAAATATAAAAATGCTTTGCAATTCTGAGTCTCAGACTAGCTTTGCAATTCTGAGTCTCAGACTAGCCATGTAAAATATTTTCTAGTCTTCTAGTACAACAAATTAGGTTGAGAAATTTTCAAATGCCTCCCCTCCTATGCTCTTAAGCCTTTGTGAGCTGAAATCTTTACCAGTTCCACAAGAGGATTAAATATCAAAGATATTTTGATATTCCTGAAATCATTATATAAAATTATATTAATATAATATAAAATTTATGTGATTTCTTCACTAAAGACTTTTCCCATTCAGAGGGTCAGTCATATAATCAAAACTAGTTGTGACCTTAGAGGCTTTCTGATATACATCCTTCTTTTACAGAAGGAGAAACTGAAGCAAAAGGAGTTAAGTGACTTACAGAGGCAGTAAGCAAAAGAGACTTTTACTTTTGTCCTCCAATCTTAGTAGGAATCATTAGTTTTTAACGAGATTAGCTTTCCTTTGAATTCTTCTACATGAATACCCTTGTTTCTATACATTAGTAGCGTCCATGAAATGAAATGAGATATTACATGTTTTTTTGATATAACTACAGGGTTAGTATTCTAATATCAATAGGAGTAAATCTTTGATTTATTTATAGCTAGTAATAATAATAGCTAACATTTATATAGTGATTTGAGTTTTGCAACATGCTTTACAAATATCATCTCATTTTATCTTTACAACCTCATTACCATTTTATAAATGAGGAAACTGAGGCATAGGGGGTTTAAATAACTTCTTAGAATCATATTGTTAGTAAGTGTGTCTGTATTTGAACTCAGTTCAGCCGGATTTCAGGTCTCCTGTACCACCTAACTGCCTTGCTCTGGTGTCATTTTTGGACATAAATCTTTGGTTTATTTTCTGTTTAGGTCAGTTGATCATCTTGATAATTGAACATATGTTATTCAATTGAGATATTTCTTAATAATATCTTCGATAGGAATTTGATAGAAATTCAAAACTAATAGTGTTCTGTGTCTTATTTGCAAAAGAATCACCTACCTATCATTGCTTTGAATCTTCATGGAGCATCTTGTATTTCAGATTAGGAAAAAACCAATGGTGTCCTTTTTGAAAAAACAACAGATTTGTCATTTTATCATGGAGGAAGATTCTATTTTAGAGTAGCAGACAATGGATTGATTGAGGTTAATGTGAATCTCCTGATTTTTTACCTTTGTGATCTGAGCTTTGGTGTCCTCATATATAAAATGAGTACATTGTGCTATATGTTCTCTAAGATCCCTCCTAGCTCTACTTTTTATGACTGAATGCTTATCAGTTTTAGCTGTTTTAATCAGAAGATAATAGGACATGTCATTTAATGACACATTATTTTCTTTGTAAATTAACAAAATGGATGGAAATCAATTTTGGAAAGAATTTTGAAAATATTATTTTAGCTTCTAGGAATTCTGAAGTTATTGAATACTTATTTTTTTGAAGTTCACTTTGAATATGTTGAAAACAATTTTTTCTAGATTTGCATCACATTATTAGAAAAATTAATTTGAAATTTAAGAGGAAATAAATCTTTGCTTTTTTAAAAGCAGTTTCTTTTGTATTCCCCAGAGTACATTAAATTCTCCATCCTTTTGCTGTATGGCATTAGTAAAGGATGCGAGATCATATCCCTCTTTTCTGACATGTTTGCTATGGATTGAGGTTGAGAGCAATGACTTTTTTGGATGTTTAAGTTTCTACTTGACAAAAATTCAAGGTTTCATTCAATAGAATCCTCAGATTTAAAGGGACAAACAAAATAGCATTTTCATCATTAGTTCCTTCAAATCTAGGGTATGTTGGAAATTATCTCATAAAGGCTGAAATCATTCATTATGAAGACCATCTTGTTTCTTACAGCACAGGAGTACAGGAAGGAAAAAGCAGACTCATGGGCATTGAATGTGTCATGTCAATAGTCAGTGCTCCTCAACTTCCCATACATCTGTAGTAGTACTCAACATTTGACATCCAAATAATTCTACACTTAGAGTTCCTATTATATTGGGTACTAATGAAAATATGCACATCCTTAGTACGCTCTTTGCTGATGAAATATTTTGAACTCTAAATTCAGCTGGCACTGATGGAGAGCATATGCCATCTCAGTTTGTATTGAGGGCCCAGCCAAGGGTTCTTCCTGGACTAGGAAATTAGTTGGAGCTATAAACGTACGCAGTCTGTGGTTTTCCAGTAATGGTGTAGAGGATATTTAATAGCAATAGAGAGAAGAATTTGAGATAGTATATATCTCACAATGTTTCATAGTTACTTTTCCATGAGTAACATGGAACTGTGAATAGGATGACCTATGCTTTAAACATGGAAATGTTGACTGTACCTTTCTAGGATCCTAGAACTAACAAGGTAGGTCAAATAAAATCTATTTTTACATGCAAATTGTTGGATAGTATAACTACATTTAGTTATAGAAAATGCTTCCTATAGCTGATTAAATATAGTTCAGGCCTGAGGCTTTGATCAGTACACATTGTTTATGAAATCACATTTCATTATGTAAAGGATATAAAATAATGACAAATAAAAAGAATTATTAAGCACACTTTCTTTAAATCACTGAATTAAGTACTTAGGAATGAAATTATATGAGGTGCCAAGAGGCTTATAGAAAAGATGGGATTTGTGGGTTTTTAATATGAAGATGTTATTTATCCAGATCTAATAGGAGAGGAGAATACTTGCTGTCCTTCATGCTAAACTTATATAAAAATATATTTATAAAAATATATTTCAAATCGACTCAACCTTTCACAACTTCATATGTCAAAGGGCAAGAATGTTGAAGGTATATTTATGGGCATGATGTTTCTATCTCTTCAGACAATAAAAGACAAATTTGTGATGATATGGTGAAATGCAAAGATCACTGAATTCTTGTCCAGCTCTGTTCTCTCTAGCCATGTGATCAAAGGGAAATCACTTAACTTGAGATTCCTCATCTTTAAAATCAGAGAGTTTCATCAGAAAGTCAAGGAACTTTTCCAGTGTTTAGTTGTAACTTCAGTTCAGATTGATTTCCTAATTCCCAAATTGAATGCTTTTTTCTCAGTCTCAATTCTCTTTTATCTTTCTGTAGCTTTATTAATGACAGTCTCTTGCACACCTTCCTTCATTGGGGAGTTACTGCTTATGACTAAAGAAAATAGCAGCAGCAGCAGGAGCTAGGCAGTATACCTGGCCAATTTCACATCCTAATACTCAACCAAGACAACAACCAAGTGCAAGAAGCTTTGAGTGCTGAAACATTTTTTTTTTATTCCAATGCTTCAGATACCTAATTCAGTGAGTGTCAAAGTGGACGAGTTCTGAAGTAGTACTGTATTACTATTATTATATTTTAGCTCCCCATTTAGATGCTATGCTGATTGAGGTTCAGAAATATATTTTTATATTTCCTATATCCCTAAGAACTGGCATAATGTCTTGTATATGTGAACTTTCGTTGATCAGGAAACACATTGGCATTTTGAAGTTCAGTAATAGCTTGAAGGGACTATAAAACCAAATACTATCCAAGTTGAAAAAAACCTTAGAAATTTTTTAGTCTGACTGCACTTTACAAATGAGGAAGAGTGAGGCTCAGAGAGGGATGATAGGATCAAAAATTCAGAACTAGAAGATACCTTGCCGTCTATCAAGCCCAACCTTCTCATTTTATTAAAAGTAGCTTGTCTAAAAATAGAGATTCTTAAAATTGTTTTGGGGGGGGGGTACATGGGTCCATTTGTCAGTTTTGTGACCTCTTCCCAGAATAATGTTTATTACTTGCATTCATAATTGAAGGAGATGCTAAATTTCAGTTAAAGATTAATGAAGTAACCAAGTAATACTTTTCACATTCATGTTCACTGAAACCCCTGGAAATATATCCATTGATTCCTTAGGACTCCAAAAACCTCAAGTTAAGAATACATGTTCTAAAGTAATTTATCCAATTGAGGCAATGTGGTATAGAATGGAGAAGTCTGGCCTAGGGAGATCAGTGTTGCTGTTCCACCTCCAAACATAAATAACCCTGCGCAAATTATTTAACCTTTTAATTCACTTAACAGCTTTCTGAAATTGAATTGCAGAAAGGGTATAGTTCCTTACCAGGACTTTTATTTCCTATACACTAATGAAACCAGACTGCATAGTTCCTGCCAAACAGTACCTCTCCCCTTACACCTCCACCAAAATCCCTCAGCTCCCTCCTTCCTCCTCTCCTACCTAGTGGCAGAACCAGTCTACTTCTCTTCAAAGTTTTTATCAACTGACCGGATTTGAAATTTAAACAATTATATGGTGAAAGATAAATAAAAATAATCCTGATCCTAAAGCTGGACTTTTTTTTTTTTTCAGTTATAATTCTTGTTGGAAATAAGGGGAGGAGCTACTGGATTTTCACCACAACTTTTCCCTTTTAGTTCTCTTTGTTTAGACCTAATTAGGCACATTCTAATGAAGTAAACCAAAAAATCCCTGACTATTGTCAATTTCCTCATGAGAATGTTTTGCTAATTATAAGATTTATCCTGTTCTCCCCCCCAAAAAAAATTTGTCTATGTAGAAAGAGTCTAACCTAGAGCCACATCTAGTCCTCGCAATAAATGTATAGTGAATCATTTTGAATTTAGCCCATCCTTACTGGAATTCACAAAGGCTATAATTCCACCTTGGGATTATGCTAGCCTCTAATATCTTTCCTTTTCCCTTGTAGAGTTTATGCCCTTCTGTATTCTTATTGCTTCCTCAGAAAGTAAACTGCAGTAAGGAGGGGAATTGAAGGCCAGCCCAATCAATTAAGTCAACTTTATGTTCTTAGCTTTTATTTTTATATTCATTTTATACTTGCTGCTGCATCATTCAATAATTTTGCTTCGTCACTTCCTAGCTATGTTCATGAGCCAAAAACAATGGTTCTCATAAAACATTTTTTTGCACACAGTAGGCTCTCAGTAAATATTTGCTGTTGTAATGGCTACTTCTTATTTTAAAATGTGGATTTTTTAAAAGAGTTAATGATTTATTTGAGGTTGTGAAATGACCTGTAAAATTTTACTTGTTTATTGCTATTATTATTTATCTTTAATTCAGCATCAGTAATATCAAAATTAAAATTAGATTAGGATCATTTAGAGCAACTGAGATTGTTAGCAATTTGCCCTAATTGTCAAAGTAGAGCCTCAGGCTTTGTCATGCCTGGAGAAGAAAAAAAGAGAAGAGTAAATAGGAAAAAAAAAGCAAAAAAAAGAATTGCTATTGAGTAGGAGAAGTAGACAGAAGAGAGAGGCATAAAGAAAATAAGTAGAAAAAAGAGCAGCCTTATCTGATTGGCTGGGAATCCATGTGTGAAGGAACCCAACTAGTATTTAACCTGCTTTGAAAAAGCTTGACTTCCAACATTTTTAATTAGTGGATTGCTCGCTTTTGAAAATGCCCAGTTGGGAATACTCAAGTTTTGATGTATTTTAGCTGCCTGTTAATTAGCTGGCTGCTAGTTGACCGTCATCTTTACTTTTTTCACGTGGGCAGAAGAGGCATGTGAAGAACCCCTGTGAAGCCAGATCTGATCTGAGCTAGACTTCATAAAGCACAGGGCATATAGCAAGAGATAGGGTCAAAGCCCAATCCCAATTCCTTCTCTTATTTTTCCTTTTTTTTCCCCCCAAATTCCATGTCATTTCCCAATTATATATAATCTTTCCACCCTTACTGCTCATCATTTATGCAAGTTATATTAATAATTTTTTAAAATGGAAAACAAACAATTCAACCAAAGTGATAGAGCACATCATAGGAAACAGAAGAATTCAAATTCAATTTCCTTTTAACTTTCTTCTTCTGTTTTAACTTGAGGCTAGATTATGTTTAAATAACATATTGCTTTTTTTAACTAAACCTCTCATATTTCAGATCTACCAGTTGAGACATTAAGCTTAACTTCATTTATCCACATACTTCATTTTCGGACTAAATTATATATTCATGCCTTCAGGTGTGAGATGGGGGGAGTAGATCTTAAGGACTTACAGTGGAAGAAGGATGCCATTATTTATACCTTTTCTATTTAAAATATTTGATTTCTATTTATGGATTAGGATGACTTCATAGGATACACATCTCATTAGTGTCAAAATCCCAGCATCCTGAAAAATCATTTCACTGAGTACTTCAGCAAAGCACAAACATAGTGAAATAAGTCATTTGTTTTTAAAGCAAATTTAGAAAAAACTATATGTCTTCTCACAGACTTTGATACAATTTTAGTTTTTTTATTGCCTTGAACCATACAATGTACTGATTTTGACTGTCTAAGGGGAAACATGTCTTTGCAACTGGAATATATTTTGAAGTAACAAGGCTCCTTCTTCTTTACCATATACGTAAAAGGAACCCTTCCAAAAAATACAATCCAAGCCCTGTCCTAAGAGTGAATTGTTGTTGTTTACTTCTTAAGATACACTGAAATACCATATACCTTATGCTCAATAAATACATCAATTAATTATACCATGATGATTACTGCTACTGATAATAAAAAAGAAGCAATAAAAAGAGTGGTGGTAGTAACATTCAGGGAATAAACAGTATCATTAAAATGTTAGGAAACAGTAAAAGGTATTATGTCTATGAGAGCAAATTTCATACCTTCTCTTCCATTCTGTCTTGGAAAGTTTGTGATGGCTGTCAATGATCTTCCATGAAGTGATAATTAATAGCATAACAGCTAAACCTTGTACTACAAAAATATTTAATCAAGGAAATTTGAGATTCTTTCTTATATAAACTAAATCTTCTAATGTTGATGTGTTTTAAAATAACATATTGCTTTTCACATTTCAGGTCTACCAGTTGAGGCATTAAGCTTATTTCTATTTATCCAATAATAATACTTAATAAGGGGTAGTTTAGAGTAATTTTATTGTCCATGGCTATCCTTTGGCATGATCACTATCTACTTTGTATCATTCTTAGCAAGGTATAGATTTTATTCCCTGGGCTAGACTATACAGTCCATAGAGACTGGGGACTTTGTTTTGCTTTATCATTGTACCCCTAATACCTTATAAATGCCAAGTGTTCAAAAGTAAGAGAAAATATTTATTAAATCCCAGATCAGATATGACTTTTTTTTACTCTCTATTTGATGATACATGTACATGATCCTCAAGTAAAAGGAAAGAATTATTTAAACATTCTAAAAAAGGACATAGCTGATTCATTTATATTTATTTACATATTTTCTGTTTATTCAGCTTCTTTTTTTCCCTTAAAAATAGAATGAAAGTTTAAGAAGCCTATTTGGTTATAGATTTTGATAAAAAAAATTTAAGAATATAGTACAAAAAATTGAGGATCATAAAACAGTGAAGGGTGGATATAATTTTTTATGTTCAAACCTCTGGTTCCTGAGGGTCCGGTTCATTTCTGCTGTGAATTTAAATGAGTTAATTTAAGTAGTTGGGTCAGAAGCCACTATCATCGTAGTAGCCCTGTGCCTGATTCTTAATTAAAGGCAACAGGAGATTAATTTGAAACATTAATTTAAAAGCGCATATACAAAAAGAAAGAATTATTGCAATAAAGCCTAAAGAACTTTTTTCTTGTCCCTAGATGTAGAAGACAGAACTAGCTCAGGGTCCTGGGGGAATGGAGGACATCCAAGTCCATCCAGGGTAAGTATATCTAATCTTTTTTTCCCCACAACCAGACAGCCTGCATATATAAATTAATAAATGTAACATGAGTTTCATATACCTGATTTCATAGAAATAAATGCATACTAAGTTGGGAGCAGATCAGTTTGTCTTTGACTTTTTTTTTCTTTTACTATATTATCTGATCCTGTTATTGAATTTGACACCTGCTTGCTTTTCCTGACCAGAAGCATGATTCAAGGATGGTTCTTATATTGGGGGAAATTATAACTAGTAGGCTGGACAACTTAGAAACAGTGCAAAAAGAATTGGCTGTAGAGATTATGACTCTTGTATTATGGTTATGAATACAGAAAGTGATTTTACTTCATAAATATGCTTCTATTATTTTACCACTGGAATTCTTGATTCCTGATTGGGCACATGGGCACATTCAAATGATATAATTTCCTTCTCAGTTTAATGCTGTTGTCTTTTCATTGTTTGCTTTTTCTTATTATTTATCTATTTGTAGACATTGTTTAATGGAAAAGCCCTTTGGATGGTGAATTAGGGCATACACATTTAAGTCTTATTTTTGCTGCTAGTTTCTTATATCCAAGTGACTGACCTTGAAAAATGCACTTAATTATCTGAATCCCAGGTCCTCATTCGAAAATGAGAGAAGTACAGTAGATGATTTTTGAGATACCTTTTAGCTCCAATATTTAGTGATATTAGCATACTGCAAATCATGGAATATTTTTGCACACAGGCAGATTTGGAGATTTAAACTTTAGAATTTCCCTGCTCTTTAATTTCTTGTAAAAAAATGGAAAGCACAGGAGACTTTATCAAATGCCCAATTGCATATTCTCATAAAAATATTAAAAACTATTAAACCATATTTCATCATATTTTATACGTATCAATTTGTAAGAATTTGTGCACTGTGTGTTTGTGGATATGAATAAGACGAACCAAATCCATAAGCTTACAAGGAAAAAACAAAAACCTATACTAAAATGGTGTATTTATATGTAATTTGCTTTAGGGGGTTATTTTAAGGAAAGTTTTTATTTTGGTATCAGAGGCACATTAAGAAGTCAGATTGTCAAAATCAGAATTTTTCAAAATAGTGTGGGTACTTCCACCTGCCCTTTGGCACTCTTATCCTAACTTTAGTCTTCAAAGTATTGCAGTGTCTTTATACTTACCAATCACTTTGTTGAGCCTTGCACCAGCTGTCGAGTTTGATACTCTAATGTGTTATATGGATGGGTTGAGGAAATCTCTCCTCCTCCTCGTGTTACAGTCTTCACTCAAAGAAGGAAATTCATTCCCCTCTACAGTAAGTGTAGGAGATTACTGCATTTCTCCTGATCATGAGGATTATTCAGATTTATTGGATTTCTTGTGGTTTTGCCTTGGCTGTATTAGAACAGTTTTGCTCATCTGTCTGAAAAATGGACAGCTTAGAACTATTTAGACTTTTATAGTTTATTTCTATCAACTCCTCTGAAACTAACCTAAAAATATCTCAGTGAACAATTTTGAATCTGTCATAATTTTATTTGCATTTTCTTGTTTGTAAAATCCAAGGTTCTCAGTTGTGTCAGTTTAAATCATGGAACATTTTTGCACACGGGCAGATTTGTCGAATTAAATTTTAGAATTTCATTGCTCTCTAATTTCTTGTAATAAATGTAAAACACAGGAGACTTTAAGCACTTTTGCCAGAGCTAAGCAGACCCTTCACCAATGGTGAAAGGTATCTTTTCTCCTGGGGCAGATTTTCCCCTTTGGCTAACATATTTGATTACAGATTTTGATAAAACTTGAAGAGCAGTGATATGTATAAAATACTGAAGAATGTAGACTGACACCCCTAAGAAAATTTAATTTGGACTTCTCTGCAGAATCAGCTGAACAGAAGAAATTTTTTTTCTGATCCATTTAAGCATTATATCAAGACAGAATAGATGCTTTGATAGAAGAAAATAAAAATCTGCTTTCCTCCCTATATATTAGAATCTACACATTTAAATTAAGTGATTCAACAAACTAAAGTGTTTGTAGATGTGTGGGTGGGTATGTGGGTGTGTGGGTGTATTTTGGCTATTAAAATAAAGAGGAAAATAGCAGCTATTAAGGATGTCCCCAAATATATCTACTCTATGATCCCTGTGCTTATATGTGTTATGCAATATCAGTATTACTTAAATGTATTATATTGATGTTCCTCAAAACCACATATTAATTACTGGCATGAAATTAATTAATCAATTAATGATATGAAAACCTAAGAGAAATTTAAAGTGACTCTGGCATTAGATATTGCATCATACAATAAATCCATCTTGTATTCTTTCTAAAAAATGATCATTTGACAGTGTAAATAAAGCTTTTAAAAGAAAAAAAAACCCACCTTTTTGCCTATAACACTTTCATCTAGGCTTCTCCATAATACAAGTGGATGAAATTGATGTTGCTTAACTTCAATTTTATTTGTTATCTGGAGAGAGTTTTAAAAATGGACACTAATAATAGCATTCCTAAAATTCCAAAGTCTTTTTTTTAATAGATAAGAAAAATCAGTAAATTGCTTATGGTTATATTGCTATTAAGTTGGGAATTGCAATCTTCTGACCCCAAATTGAATGTAATTTCCATTATGTACAAATAACTTTACTTTTGTACATGCTTAGAACCAAATCTTTTAAGTTATACTGTTCTTTAATTATTATTATTAATAGAACTACGGAGATGGGACCCACTATGAACATATGACCAGCAGGGACCTTGGATCACATGACAATCTTTCTCCTCCTTTTGTCAATTCCAGAATACAAAGTAAGTCGATATATTTTGAAAATTATATATCATTTTATGAATACTTAATTTCTTAGAAAACATATATACAATGTTGTGGTTTTAGGGACCTTGCCATTTATTTTATACAATTTGGTATCTTAATTGACTAATCTACATTCAGTACCAGTATATACCATTTTCTTACATATGAAAATGTGGGAATTCAATAAATGTGTGCACACTGGCAAGTTTTTAGGTTAGGTTAGCATTTTAAGGCCCGTTTTTACACCAAAATCTTGCAAACTTTTCAATTTAAATAGTTAGATTTTCACAGGTAGGTGGAATAGTGCAGCAGAAGTCCAGAACATTAAAAGTGGAAGAAATCAAAATGTTAAAATTTTCTTTTTTTTATTTTTATTTTTCATTATCTTGGACTCTTTTCTTGGTAGAGGAAAAGTAGCAACTCATTTTGCTTATGAATAATTTCACTTGGGAATTTTCAGTGTAAGAACAAATGGATTTACAAGGCTTTAAAATGACTGCTATTTTCCTAGCAACCTGTAAAAATGTGGATGTGTAATTGTCAAGTACTCGATCTGAGAACTAAAGACCTGGGCCAGCTATATTCTGTTTCATTGAAAGCAGGACTCTGATTGAACTGATGGGCCAGACACCAGTATCATCACCAAACCCATCAAAAAAAAAAATTGAGGTGTTAGACTTGAAGCTAACATAAGTAGAAAAATGCTCACATTTCCATTTTAACTCATGACATCAATTTTGGTGTTTAAAAGTGACATTGATGTTCCATATTTAATCCTCAGCAAAAGATTTTTAATTATAGGGTGTCTAAACATATAATTTTAAGATATTTTCATTTTTAAATGATAATTCATTAGTTTATGTTTTATTATATAAAGTACAATCTCACACTCTTGAAAACTAGTATCTATGATTGATAGATAACATTTTTCTCTTTTAAAGAAGTTTTGTTTTCCAAAGACAAATTTCTCCAGTTAGACTTTTTTAAAAAGAAATTTAGTTTCTTCAGTTATAGCAAAAACAATTATAATTATTAGAACTCATGAACTCGACCCTAAAGATTGTAGAAGCCAAAATTTTGAAAATAATTATCCTTACAAACTAGTGCCTGAGCCACTAACTAGGCTGGAAGAAGCTTCCCTGAGAAGTCCTAAAACTATTCTGATGATCTAAAATTATTCAAATTAATTAAAAGGATATTTATTTTCTTTAGAGGGATGTATTAATAAATGAGAAAAATAAAGTGCTTTAGTACCAATAACTTAATAAATTAATATAACAGCACATGCAAAGTAATGCATTCTTATTAAATAATAATAATAATGTTGTATATTTCCTAAGGGGAAAAATATTCAAAAGAGCAGATTGCTTTTTCAATCTAAACAGTATTTAAAATTTAAGTTAGCTAGAGCCCAGGGCTTACTCCTTTCAGTTTGTTGTTTAAGCTGAAAATCCATGTCAGCCAAGCTCTTTTATCCTGTCTGCCCTCCTTCCCATTAAACTCTTAAATATGGAGGCCAAGACAGTCTACTGCATTGTGATAGGAAATGCAACTATGTCCACGAGTCTCCCACCCACTGCTTTTAATGAAAGAACTGCTCTGTCAGATAAGCTGTCTGGTCTGAAACATGGCTCTTTATTGTTTACAAACTGCTACATTTTCCACCTCTAGCAGATTTTTGCACAGAAAAGAATTGTGTTTGAACTAAATGGTTTATCTGACATTAATGGTGCAGTGTCAGACTTCGGTCAGGGCAGTCACCCTTGGAGATCAGAGGGCATGGAGCAATTGACTACTAATTTTTTTGTTGTTGTTAAAGAAATTGAGACTTTAGTTATAAAAATTAAAAAAGAGGAAAGTAATTTTTAGGCTCTAGTTAAACACCCTGCTAACGATTTTCTCATCTACTAGTGTCAACTTGAGAGCTTAGTTAGAATTTGTTAACAGTGTTTTTTAAATGATATTGCTTAAGCTTGTCTTCATTCAGAATGATTTTGCCCCAAGTTTACCTTCTTTTTAATTTTATTATGTTCTCTTTATAGAAGACAGTTTTGAAAAAAATTAAGGATAATTCATTTTCGGGTGATGAGTCAGACTGTACAAAAGAAGGTCTAGCTCAGCAATTTGAACTCCAGAACCAATACACACACACACACACACACACACACACACACACACACACACACACACACTCTATCACAATCTGTTCTTTGGGTCCCTACTGATATTCCAAGTTACAGGCTTTGGGGAGTTTTCCTTACATAAGAAAAAGTGTCTATCTGACTCTTTCTGTAGGTTTCTAAAAGAGCTCCAACATCCCCTCTCAGAATCAGTAACTGGTTCTCATTAAAACTACAAAGGATTTCTTTACATTTCAAAGGCTTAATTCTCCCATGATTTCACATTGAGGCTAGAGCTATAGCATCAGAAATAAATCAGCCACTTTATTGGATCAGATTTGTAATTGTCAAATCATTTAAGTCTGACTGAATTAGGCATATATCACAAAAATAAGTGATTTTACGGGAAGGAGTTTTTAGAAGTAGATGACCTGATTTTTGTTTGAAAGCAAACTATTGATTCTGTGAGATTTTCCTTTTTACAACCGGGGGAAAAAAACAAAACAACAAAACAAGTCCTGAGCCACTTTTTGATTTTTGGAGTGAATATTTGTCATTTATGACAAAATTATATATAGGACTAGACCTCATATCTAGTGGATTAAACTAGTATATCTTAGTTAGAATCTAAATATAGTAATATCTTTTTTTCATAATCTTGGTCTTTTGGGAAGTTCATGAGATTTGTATTAATATTATATATATGTATATTTATATGTTATAATATGTGTAATACCTAATACATATACATATATTAGACTGTACCCTTAATTCATTATTGCATGCTACAAAACAATATAGAAATTATAACCTTACTAAAGTTGCTATAGAAAAAACATATTGTCAAGTGATTGATACTTAGACCTCTTGATTAAAAAAAAACAAACTAAAGGAAACAAAACCTTTTTATGGTTGAAAAATAAGGTGAGGATCTGGATTTCAAGGCTTTTCTCAGGAAGAAAGCAAACTTCTCTCTCTAGGCCTTCTGCATATGTCTCTACTATGTTGGGAAATTTAAGACAGTGATCATCATGTCAGATCCTTTTAGAGGTAGTAAAGACATGCATCCAAAATAAATAAATAAATAAATAAATAAATAAATAAATAAATAAATAAATAAATAAATAAATAAATGGCAAAGCAATCCAGATGGTTCTGTGTAAATTGACTCCATTTAGGAGGTACTTTTCATCCAGGGTTTACTGAATAAATTTCATCCATGCGGGCATATGTGGTCAGTCTAAATAGAATTTTTTATTATATTACCCCAACTTATTTTGTCATTGAAGAATCATTCTTTCGTGATATAGGGAAATGATAACGCTTTATTATGAATGGATGATGTAAATCCTAAAAATGTACACAATTCCATTAAAAGAATCAAACATTTATTCTGTTCCTGCCATGGGAAAGGTATTGTCCTCGGTTTGGGTACTTCAAAGATATAAAAATGATTTTTAAAAAGAGGGGGCACTTTATTTAATAGGAGGGAGATATTATATGCATTAAAGTAAGTATCAATACAAATTATGTATTAAGATCAACAAAGAGAGAGAAAGAGAGAGGCCGAGTTCTCTAAGAACATTTGAATTGGGAGAAATCACTGATCCTGGGTACTCACACACTGACATTTTTACTATATAGGACAAGTACTGACTGGTAATTGGTATGTTTCTTTTGGAATATGCTTTTAATATGGGGCTATGGATCTGAGTCTTCTGTGTTCTTAAG
This sequence comes from Sminthopsis crassicaudata, assembly GCF_048593235.1. Taxonomy (NCBI): domain Eukaryota; kingdom Metazoa; phylum Chordata; class Mammalia; order Dasyuromorphia; family Dasyuridae; genus Sminthopsis; species Sminthopsis crassicaudata. The sequence goes on along the minus strand of NC_133617.1, from coordinate 380,035,601 downwards.
GGAACCTTTATTTGGACAGGATTCTTTTAAGTGAGCAACAAAAACACCAGGCAAGGATTATCCAAATTTTAGAGTTTTTTGTTTCCAATCAGTAATAATGTATTACAGGAGATTATTGAGGAACATTTTACTACTGTAGAAAAACATTTTTTCCCACTAAAATATTTTTATCCATGTAAGGATCCAAGATGACATTTTTTTCTCTTTCCCCAGTGCTTTCAAATGACCATTAGATTTGTTAGAGGAAAAATAATCAGATAAGGTACTTGATTTAGTATTTGAACAGTAAATATCTGGATATATTTGGGTGCAGCAAGATAGCTCTTTCCTTATCAGGTCCCTTGTTATTAAGGACTTCCCTGTAAACTTGATCAGTTTTCTTAATTTGGTAAATATCTATATAAGAACTTATCAGAACTTTTTTTTAATCAACAAAGAGTAACTTGTTCCTAAAAAACCTTATCAGAACACTAACTTATTTATCAATAAACAGTAACTTGTCCCTAAAATACCACCAGCCCAATGGAGTGTTTTAATGAAAAGATTCTCTTGAGGTTTTTAGGCAGTACTAAACAGAGCCTTTGCCTTCTTGAATGACCTTTGAATCTCATCTGAACTAGTGGTTGATGTTTTGATTTGGTTACTGGGGTCATAAAATGACAGCTGTTGATTCATTATAATTCAGTTCTACTACTCAGTTTGCCTAGCATGAATATTTAGGTTTCTATTACTTCAAAATGTTTATGGATATTCTGAGTTCATTCAGTATAAAAATGGATGGATGGGTGTGAGGAGTTGTAAGTCTATTCACATTTCAATAGCAATTCCCCAAGAGAAGAAGAAGAAGGCTCTATAGGTTTCTTGATAGATGGCCATGTCAGAGTTAATACTAACTAATACAAATACTAATTTTTTTTAAATTGTAAAATTGAAAAAAAAATAATGAAATTAAGAGATTTGGGGTAAAGATTGAAATCTATGCAGTTTACACAATAGGCTTGTGACAGCAAATTCAACATGCAAAAGGCAATAATGACAGCTGATATCAAGAAAGTGTCTCTAACACATTGATGCATTTTACCTGGCCTCGAGGTAAATTTTTTTTTCAAAAGAGAAATTTTAAAATAATGTAATGAATAAATCTACAGAATACTCAAGCCAATGGTACATATTTAATATTTGTAAATGTGAAATAAGAATCAGCTGATTAAATGAAAATGAATTTTAGAACAGTTTATGAGAAATAATTTATATAAGTTAAAATGCTTTCCATTGGCTAAATTTTCTTCACTATTTTTTCAATATAATTTTGAAATTAGATAGTGTTGTAATTGGGAAACTTCTCAAAATGTGTTTTGCTTATTCATTCTTTCAAATGGCTGCTTATTCTTTGAGATTGCCATGATAGTGTTTCTCATATGTCTGCTTCATATTACTTAAAAATTAATGACTGAAGAAGAAAAAGCTCCTTTTGGTTTTCTAAATTGTTTTCTTTCTGAATTATATTGCCTTTTTTGTTTATTTTTTATTGGTAATATGTTTTTAATAAAATTTGTTGATATCTTTTATCACCTCAGTTTCCCAATGTTTGCTTCCCTTGTCCACTAAAAGAAAGGACAAAATAAGAGGGAAAAATTAGCAAAACAAAACAGATTTTAAAAGTTCACCTTTGTAATGTTCCACTTCATAACTTTCTACTTTTGCAAAGAAGGGGGAAGTACCCCCACATAGTTCTTGTTTGAGGTAGTCATTCTACTTTCACAAACTGGCACTTCAATTATTTTGGATGTTTTTAACCTCTATTTCCATTATTGTAGTGATAGTGTATATTGTTTTCTTGGCTTTGCTTACTCCACTTTTACATCACTTCATTTGCTTTCATCTTATTCTTAATATTCATCATACTGATAATTTTTTTTTACTGAGATAACATGAAGTTCATTGCAAACTTCAAAGTGCTACATAGAGAACTATATAATAAATGATTATTTATAATTAACAATTGTTATATTTTTATTAATAACAATTATTAATAAATCATTGTAATCATATCTCACAATTTACTTAACTGTTGAGTATCTCTTTTGTCTTCCTATCTTTATTACCACAGAAAGTGCTGCTATAAATATTTTAGTGTATGTAAAGTTTAAAATATATATATATATATTATTATATATTATTATTATTATTATCATTGCCTTTCTGGTGGTCTATGCCTAGAAAAAGGGTTGATGGGTCAAAGGATATGGGCTCTTTAATCACTTTCTTCACATAATTACAAAGTGTTTCTAGAATGTTAAAATACTAATCAAAAGCCCATTAGTGTGTCTAGCTTTCTACAACCACGGCAAATATTAACTATTCCCATTTTTTATATCTTTCCCAACTTATGAATTTGAGGTGAAATTTCAGTGGTTTTTTTTGGATAACAAAATATTATCAATAACTTTCACCAGCTTAAAGGAAGAGAAAGGAGAAGATTAAAAAAAAAAAAAAAAGGAAAGAAGAAAAGAGGGAAAAGGTGAAAGAGGAAATCAGATTATGTTTATATTGTGTCAGAAGCAGGAATAGATAAGTGATATGTAGAACTTTAATATTATTTAACTTTCCCATTGTAGAAACTGCTCTGTGCAAAATTCCTTCTTAGAATTATATTGTAGTATATGACTTTGGGAGTAGTTCAGGGACAAAGCATTAATGGCATCAAAGGAATGCAAACCACTCTCACTTTACCAAAACACTTCCTAGCACATATAACAGAACCCTTTCTTCTGTGTTTACTATGTTGAAGAGCAGTTTGCCTCAGTGTAGCACATTTTTACTTTGAAAAAGAAATCCTATTATTTCTTTTTATGGTTTACATATATATATATAATATTAATTCTAGGAAACTGAATTCCCCTTCACGGCAGAAAATTTTCTGTTATTTACCATCCTACTGAAGTCCATAATTGACCCATCAGTCTTATAAATAAAGTAACTGAGGCCCAGCGTATTAAATGGCTTGTCCATGGTCACACAAATATTGATTAATGGTGATATTGTGATCTGAACCATGACTCAAAGTAAGCCTTGATGTTTTCATTCTAAATCTAGTGTTCTTTTGACTCTACATGAGTGTTCTTTGACAGGTTTCACATTCCTTCATATGTAGTTGTTGTGACTAAACATATTAGGTAATAACTGAATAGGACATCTCAAAGCAATATTCCTTTACATTGGGCTTGTATCCCTCCTCAAATTTTTGTTGTCAAAAGAAGTTTCACATACACACACACACATACACAAATGCCATAAAGACAGTAATGAAGTCATCTCATTCTCACAGTTACAAAGACTTTTGCATGGTTTTAAAGTAGTAATATACTATTTTTGATTTGAATAAATTCTGTTTTATCTTAATAGCAATTTGGTAATTATTGAAAATTTATGGAAACAACAGCCACTAACAAAATACCACATAATCAAAATGCAGGCGTTAAAACTATAGCTCTTTTTTTAGGTTTACATTTCTAACTTCAGATGACTCAGATCACAAGATTACTTTATTTTCTTGAATCTGTGTTGCTTATTCTTAAAACTTTTCCTGACTGATTAGCAGCTCAATAGAACTTGGAACTGACATGAGAATATAACTATTTTCTGAGTTTGGAATTAATCTTTCTGTGCCTAATATGTTGAAATAATAAGTGATTTTTTGGGGAGAAGAAATTATGTTTGGAAAAATACTTTTTTGTGTGAAGAGGATGCCTATGGTCATCCCTAACTCACTCAAGTTTCATTTTAAAATAAAGGTTCAGTCATATATGAATATATATATTATAATACATATTATAATATATAAATTGTTTAATATGAAGCTGATATTACTCTGTTAGCATTCCAGTGATGATGATCAAATTCACTAAAATATCAAGTCCATTGTTAGTCTAAATCTGAGCAGCTAAAGGACAAAACTGAGAATTATATTTTGAACCTGGATTAAGCTTGAAAAATACCTAATTAATACTATATAATCTAGGATTGATTACTGGATCAAGACAGTGGCAAATATCTATATATAATAGCTTTAAAAACTGAGCTCTTAATATTTAATTAGCTTTAACAGCCCAACTAAAAATTTAAAAACACGAATATAGAAGTTCCCTTTATTTCAATATTTCCTAATATTTAGGGTTTAGAACACGAGATTCAATGAAATAAACATTTATTGAATAACTATTGTGTGCTAAGTGCTAAGCTATGCGTTTGAAAAAGGGAATAAGGTGATTAAAACATGACCCTTTCCCTAAAAGCTAGTAACAAATCTACTGGTGGACTAAGAATACAAATTTAAATGTGACTGTGAATTGAACAAAGGTTTCTTCAAAATCAGCATAATCATTGAATGATATATGGACCATATATCTCCCTAATTCTTTTCTTTTTCATCCTTCTATCACATACACATTAGGAAAATGCTAATGTGATAAACAAACCTGAGCATGAGGATACCAAAATCTTTTGTTTTGTTTTTAATGAGGTATTCTATATGTGTGATGCTGCACAAGTTACTGTATCTTTTAACCTCAATTTCCTTATTCATAAAAAGGAAACAATAATTTCATCTCCTGGCCTACCTGTGATAATACAGACATGTTGTCAGGTTTAATGAGCTATCTGTAAAAATTTTTGAGTATTTTTAGAAAAGAGCTGCTAAACAGACGAGCTATCATGATTACATTTTCATGTATTGTTTTTACACCAAAGTTAGAATAAATCAAAGCAGAATAGCTAACAAACTTTATAAGGCATTTTAATAGTTAGCGAGATTCTGCCCCCATATCCAATATTCATTTAGTTTAGTTCTCAAATAAAAATTTACTGGTATTCTGTCAGCTGAGCTGATACTAGTTTAAGGGTGAAATTGAGCTCACACCTGTTCTAGCATAAAAAGGAGCCTATATGTGAATCCCTTAAAATATTCATGAAGCTGGTAGAAGAGGAGATTGAATTCAATTTCTTGAAAACCATAGCAAATCTGTAATGCCACTTAGCAGCACTTTTGCATACTTGTTATATGAATTAATTCTAATTTACTAATATTTTCCATAGGCAGATCTCTCCCCAATTAGTAAATGCATTCTTTAAAGGTAGAAATGTGCTTCAAGAAACAGTAACTGCTTTGCATAGTCAATAGATCTGCATTAACACTGGAAAGTGTACATATGGGAGAATCTTTGAAACAAAACGAATTTGCCGAATTACTAGGTCATTTAGCTGTTCCAGTCATGGTCCGTTAACCAGGGAAGATGCAATGGCTTTGCTTTGTGCTCTAGTTAAGGGGCAGGATGTGTAAAATAGTGTACAGTTAGGTGGATAATTAATAATTATTGAGCCTCTATAGTGGTGCTGAATATAAGAATTTCTATAATTGTTAAATTAAGGAAAGTGTTTCTAAATCAGATTGCCTTCCTTTATTATAAGATGGTGTATTCCTTACAGAAAAGGAGATAATGGCAGCACTTAAGTATATTAGAAAATCTTGATGGTTAGATGACTAGGTTTTAATATTAGATTTCACCAGAGCTTACCCAAAGGCATTTGAGATTGTTTTGGGGGCAAAAGTCGAATGCAGTTTTCTCATGTCATAATCACTTCACTATAGAATTTTTTTTATTTTAGGGTACATATTAAAATACAATGCTTTATAATAATTTAATCCTAGTGATTTTATATATACATATATATAATATGTTATTATTACAATAGTGGCTACAGTTTTATAAAAGGGATCTTCTTAGTCTAAACCACAACAATAATTCAATACTTATCATTTTGTCGAAACTGGCAGCTTCATACTTTGTTCTCAATCATTTTTCCATGCTCTTATTTTTGGTAATTCATTAATAATTATACCAGACCCCCAAACATAAAATTCCAGAGAAATTGGCTTATTTAGATCCTGAGGGAAAGGCATAGAAAGGAAATGTTTAAGGGGTACAACATGAAAAATGAATGAGGCAATTATTTGGCATAGCATATTGTAGCTATAAAATACCTTGGAGGTCATTTTGTCAAGCCATTTCAAATTAGAAATTAGGAAACTAAGACCAAGAGAGGGCAGTTAAGTTAATCACCCAATTGCTTATGAAAGGATTGACGTTGAGAGCCAAAATGGCATAGTGTGCTTGGTGGATCAGTCATGAAATCAGGAAAACCTAAGTTAGATACTTGATTTTGCCACATACCCACTGTGATCTGAAGCAAATCACTTAACATTTCAGTGCCCCCAAACAATTCTGTGATGATAAATTACAGAAAAAATTGCTGATCTGTACTAGTGAAAGAAGTTTCAACACAAGAATTTCCCCATACTAATGAAATCAGATTGGAACTATAAGTCATATACATACTTATTTAATACACACATCAAAAGTATCTATTCTTCTTTAGCAGCTCTAGGTTTTTCAGATGCAATATGAGTGCTGTCCCTAAATAGCAATAAAACAACAGGTAATTTGCTTCCCTGTAAAACTAAGTAGAATTTTTAAAAATTAAAGAATTAGAGAAGACATAGAGGCTATAAGGAGTAAAAGAAGGGAAGACAAGGACATGCTACATATCAGATGGCCTTAATATTCTTGATAAATAGGAAATTGAAGTCATTTTTTAAAAAGTAAGATGGTAGGGATTGGGTTAGGGGCATAGGGGATGACACAAAACAATAGTAATAAGAGGTAAACACATTTTTTAAGATTTAATAATGGCTTTTTATTTTCAAAATACATGCGAAGATCATTTTTAGCTACCTTTTTTTAAAATTTTAATATTCACCCTTGCAAAACCTTGTGATCCATATTTTTCTTCCTCCTTTCCCTTATCTCCCTCTCCTATTTAGCAAATAATCTAATGTAGGCTAAACATGTGCAATTCTTCTAAACATTAAATAAAATGTTTACTAAACATCAGTAAGAGACTATTTGAGAATAACATATTCATAGTATTGTAAGTATGATTTCTGTGTTATAGTCTTGGATTATTCACCACTGGAGAATTGGTGTAGAAACTATGAAAAAGTAGTCATATTGGCCCCATGTATCCTTTCTTAATTCTAATTACCGGTATGAGTTTTGAATTTTAACCTTGTTTTTAGATGGCCTAGTAACTTGAGTGAATCTTGTATAAGTGATAGAAATAATTATAAATTGCATATCACATGAGAAAAGTTACCATTGTCATTGAATGACTAATTGGACCTTATGTAATGTGCAAATTACCAACTTAAGTCTGCTTTGGCAAACTCTATTAAGGCCCCCGCTTTTCTGTACCAGATAATCTCTCCTCTGCTTGTATTTTTAAAGACAGAATAAATATTATTGAGTGACTATCCTCTATACTGTAGCTAAAATTGTCTTTGACCATCTTACTCTACTGCTCAAGAATATTCAGTGGCTCCCTATTGAATGATACAATGCAAACTTCCCAGCTTATCATTTACAAAATTTGGCTTCAGGATACCCTTTCAAATTAATTCTAAATTAAACTTCACCTCTTCCCTCAAAAGCATATAAATGAACAAATGAAGATTTATCAAATGCTTATGTTGGGCCAAGTACTATGCTAAGTACTAGTAATAGAATAAAATCAAGCAAATATTAAAAACAAAACAAAACCAAAAAAAAAAAAAAAAACCTCTCATATAATTTACATTCTAATAGAGGAAACAAACACATATTTCTGTGTATTATAAAGGAATGTGTATGGCAGAAGTTACTCAAGCAATGGTCTGATTTAGAGATGGCTGAAAGGTGGTGTGATGAGAAGGGTAAGATTCTTGGATAAAAAAATCTACTAATTAGAGCCCAAGATTTCAGTTCTAGTTGGAAGGCAGAAGCCAGACACTATGTCTTGGAGATGGCTAAGAGGGAGGGGAGAGCTGTTCTGCTGGATTTGACTCTCAACAAGAAGGAATTGGTTGACATAGTAAAAATGAGGAGAAGCTTGAGAGGAAGTGAGTTGTCATTTGTGGCATTATATTAACTAGTTAGAGAATCTCTAGTGGAATGCCCTCAGGGACTTGACTGGCTCTCTTCTTCTTAACACTTTTATCAGTTACATGAATAATTCATAAATTATTCAGTTGCTTGGATAGCCTTATCAAACTGGCTGATGACATAAGGTTGGGAGCAGTAGTTAACATGTTGCATGACAAACTCAGGATCTAAAATATTTTGAAGAACACTTGGACTGAATGCAATATGATGGAATTTAATGAAAATAAATGTAAAGTCCAATATGTAAAAACCAAAAAAAAAAAAAAAAACTTTACATGTTTATAGATTTTATATAGAAGATCTATCTATCTATAGATAGATATATAAATAATAGGAGAGAGATATCATGAGCTAGAAAATCCTAAGAAGAAATAGTGCTGCATTTGGAGGCAGGAGACTTCTCAGATCCTGATGTCGTCACTACTGATGTAACATTAGGCAAGTTATCTGATTTTCCTGGGTCTTGATTTCCTTCTTTAAAAAATGAGTAGGGTTTAATTGCATGGAATCTGAAGTGCCTTCCCTCAGTAGTAGATCAATGATCCTATGTGTGCTATACAAAATAATAATATTAAAAATAGTAATAATAATTGCAGTATTCCAATCTTAGACTTTATTGAGTAGTATTATACATGTAATGAGAGGGTTTTTGTTGTTGTTTTTTTTTTTGAAAGGAGAGGTGTGTCCAGATCAGTGATTTCATCATCAGAACTTTCATTGTATAAACCCCTTTCACTAATGCAGTCAGCACAGTTCTGTAATAATATACAAGTTTAAGTCATTATGTCTCAGTGGCTAACACATAGTAGGTATTCAATAAAAACTTGAAGATAGATTGACTGATTGACTATTTTTCCTGGCTTTGAGCAAAAAATAATATACGACATTTTGAGCCAAATGAATCTTAAAGAGGAATTTGATATTCTAAGAAAATAATATCATTATTTGGCAGAAGTTGATCTTGAACCCATATTTTCCTAATTGCAAACCTGGCCTTGTATACAATATCCATCTCTCTAGGACTTTATAGTCTCACTATATTTTGTCTTGATCACATCCAAAAGGGCATTGATATCTGGAGAATATTCATAATGGGGAGGCTAAATTAAATTAGTGAAAGGCTATGAAGTCATTCCATATGAACATCACTGAAGATTACTGAAGAGAAAGAAGAGAGAAGAATTGGAGGTTATATGAGAGCTCCCTTTAAATATTTGAAGCGCAAATATAGGAATAGAAAAGATCAGTAAGTAAAAGTTACAAAAAAGTAAATTTAGGCTTCATTTAAAGAAGAACCTCTAATATCCACAGCTAACAAAAGTGAAATAGACTGTCTTGAAATGTGGGGGTCTGTCGTCAGGCAAAAGCTAAATGGCCACTTATTGGGGATTTTGTAGCAAGCATTCTTGTACAAGTATAGGTCTCAGTGTATGACCTCAGGTACTTTCCAATTCAAGATTCTATGATCATGTGACAAGCTGGGCTAAATTCAGGGAGAATCCTCCCCAAATTGGCTATAGAGTGATGAATTTCTTAGATATAGAAAATCTCAAGGACATGATGTTTTACCTGAAAAAAGGAGTACCTCCATAATCCTTTAAATATTGAAGCATTGATAGTACAAAGCAAAACACAGCTATAGTTTTACCAGGCATCCCTGAAATGAAATTTCAAGACCAGATATCTAATATGACAGAGTTTTAATTTGAGTTCTAGGCACAATTCAGAATGTGTTCACAAATTTAATCTAGTCTATCTTAAAGAAAGTAAAGAAGCTTTCAATGTGACTCTCCTGTGTGAAAACTAACTCTAAATACTTGACATACAGATATCAAGTTGAGAACAAGTTTTTGGATGTTTCAGCAAGTCATTTTTAGGGTACTATGGAATATCTTACCCAAAATTGCTACTTCCCTTTTTTTTTTTCTTGAGGCAATTGAGGTTAAGTGACTTGCCCAGGGTCACACAGCGAGGAAGTGTTGAGTGTTCGAGGTCAGATTTGAACTCAGGTCCTCCTAACTTCAGGACTGGTGTTCTCTCCACTACACCACCTAGCTTCCCTACTGCTTGCTTTCTTAAAGGCAGATACACTTTTATTTTTATCTCTGTATCCCCAATATCTAGCACAATAGTTGAAACATAGTAGGAGTCTAATAAAGACTTGTTGAGTGATTTCCTCTTATTGAGAGATTATTCCTCTCTTCTTTAGGGCAAGAAATAACAACATGTATTTTGAACCAAGTAAAGCTTATTAAAAGAAATTTGGCTTTCCAAGAGGTTAAAGATCTTGGATTTGTGTGTTCTATACCATTTTAAGGCTCTGAGGGCATTTGTGGCACATCAAAAAATATATGTTATAGATTCTGTTACGTCCAGTTATTTCTTTATGTATATATTACATATCTTTATATATGAATGCACATATTTATATGCATATATGTCTCTCTCTCTATTCAAATAGGAAGAGAAGGTACAATAATGTTGCTGTAAGTTTTAGTAAAGACTTTTCAGTATGATGAAATCACAGGTCACTTAGGATATCAAAGTAATTAGCAGTAATCAAAACCATTGGCATCATATTGTTTGATTAAAGGTACTTTCTTCTTATGTTCAAGAGCCTCTGGAATTGTGGGGGTTTTGTTTGTTTGTTTTGCCTAATTAATAGGAGACACTCAATAAATGCTTGTTGTTGACTGATTGCTTTGCCAGCAAAACACAAGGTCTGGTAGGTCCTATGAAACTGAAAGCTCTCATAATCCAATACGGGTGACTGATAGAATAACTCTCAAGGCAGTTGGTAGCCCAGAGAGAACACTAGGTTCAGATTCAGGATAACCTAAGTTCAAATCCATCTTCAAAAGATTACCAGCTGTGTAACTGACCAAGTCACTTAACTGCTTTAGGGTTTCCTCAACTGTAATAGCACCTGTATTCCAGAGTTATTTGAATGCTCAAAAGTGCTTAGCGGAAGGCCTGGCACTGAGTAGGAGCTTAATAAATAAATAACAGTTCTCTTCTCCCTATTTTCCAAAAGCAGCCTATCTGAATTCATCGCAAGGAAATTGTTTACTAGATTGGGGGGGAGGGGGCTAAGAAGAGAATGGAAACAGGATGAAGAAGAGAGAGTTTGAGGATGAAGAAGAGAGAGTTTGAGAATAATAGCATATGAAAGTCAGCTTCAAATTATGCTTTAGCTCAGCTTACGTTAAAGGAGTTGTCCACTTGAAATGGATTCTTGAAAAATTAAAGCAAGGGATAAGCAAGCGTTTGTATTATCTACAGGTCTCTGAGGCTGACTAGGAATTAGGGCATAAATGTTATATGGCTGCCTCCTTTCCCTTACCAACACTGCTGTGGGACTTACTGCTTAGTATACTTCAGTAATAAATGAGTAACCAGAGTATTTATTCAACCTTTCACATTTTCCCGAAGTATCTACAATGCCAAAGTCATGTCATAGATTTAAAGATTGTATCAGACTTATATATAAGGATTTTTCATAAGCTAAGGTCATTGTGTAAGAAGTTTTCAGGTGGTTGTTTTTTTTTTCCCTTCTGGTAGCTTGAAACACAGAATCAGCATTTTGGTTTTGTGCTTTAGAACTTCCCTGTTTTGTCTTTTAATCAAGAAGAAAATCAACTTGATTTTGCCTGCAGAGCTAAGCTATCCGCCTTTTTAGAAAATCTGTATTGTTAAATTGGAAGCACGTTCTGCACATGGTTTAGCAGTTAGTAGCCTGGAAAATGACCCAATAGCCAAGACAGTTTTTTTTTTTTTTAATCTTCATGGTAAGTGCTTGCTTAAAGTATAAGCCTGTAATTGACTATTTTAAACATTGTTCATTGTTAATTCTTTTAAGGCTATAATAGTTTGTAAATACATTGCTTTCTAAGTAATGTCAGTAGAGGAACATTAGAGCTATAAGAAAATCCAGTTAAATGTGCTGCCTAGAAGAATTACCAATTAGTGTATGGGACTGAGTCTCCCAAAGCCTTGGAAATATTTGCTAAGTGAACTTAACGAAGTCACTTTGTGTTTGTGTTTTAGTTTCTCCATTTTTGAATTGATACAATATGGTAGTCTTTGATTAAAAGAAACCATATATGCATAACCACATTTTAATTATATTATCTTCAGTTTTTTGGCTAGTTTAATTCCCTTTATTCATAAGAGTATTATTCATTTTCTTTATTTTTAAGGGGTCTTCCATAATAATATTAATAAATCCTTATCTTTCTTTTTTAATAATTTTACTTGACTTCTACAAAAAATTGCCAAATTATATTTATGTACTCTTAGCACTTGAATACTGTCATTACCTGAAAAACAATTAGTTATAGATGCATATGATCAAGTGCTAATCAAGAAGCATTTTCATTCCTTGATTAATAACTCTAAAGTTTTCAAAGTGCTTTAGAAACAATATTGAATTTGAACCTCAAGCAACACTGAAAGTTAGGCCATCCAGATATGATTACCATTTTACAAATAAGGAAACTGAAGTTCAGAAAGATTAAATGATTTGATAATGATCACATAGCTAGTAAGTATCAGAGATGAGATTTGAATGTATGTCTCTTGATTGCACTTCTAATACTTTATACACAATAATGTCCTGGCAGCAGAGTAGATAGACTACTGAACTTGTTAGGAAGACCTGAGTTTAGATATATCCTCACACATTTACCAGCAGTATAAGTAAATTTGGGCAATTCTCTAAGCTTCTTTTATTTCATCTGTAAAATGGAGAGTAAGGTTAATGAGCTAACATTTTTAAAGAGCTTTTCAAACCTAAGTATTAAATAAATTCTAGTGCCTGTCATATCTCTATTTAATCTTCACTCTTTTAAAATATACTGTAATGGAACTACCATATTACAGGTAGAAGTTTGTAATTTCGAATCCTTAAAGATTAAAAAAATTAAAAGGAGAAGTCACTAATCAGAAAATGAGGAGAAATACAACATGGACATAAGCATAAAGATAAGAAAGGGAATTCACTAATTTGAAATGGACTAGGATTGATTCATGTTTAATATTGGAAGAAAAAAATTGGCAGGCTATATTCTGCACATTTTTGAGGCTTGGTCATAATTTTTATGTAAAGTGGTAACTTAAATAATGTTGTGTGACTTAGTTTATGTGAAACAAAAGACATGGTTAGAAATGCAGAAGTAGAGTGGGTATTTTAACAGCAGTGAAGATAACCCACTTAGGTTCATTAGTAAATCTTAAGTGAGACTAGAAAAAAAAGAAAATAACACAGAAACTACTTAGTTATGCAAATTTGGGAAATATAGGGTTTTGAGCAAAGCAGATTTTTGCACTTTATACCAGATATCATCCCAATCACTGAGTTAGATGCTCAAGAGTACAGAATGTCTATAGCTAAAACAGCAGTTTCTCTGTCCTTTGTGACAATTCACAATCAGTGTTGAACATTAGAAACTGTATAATTGAAAGAGGAAAAGGGATAAAGCAATGAAGGAAAAGACACACAGAGGGGAAATATAATTTATTCAAAGATAAATTCAATAAATGTATGCACATGGGTTATGCTGTCTAAGAATAAATGTCCTACAAATAAAATCCAACAAACGGGCTAATGTGGATTAAAACGGAAGGGCAAAAAGCAATCATCAGTTGAGAAAGAGGCACAGTTGACATCAAGTGTTATACAGAAGATGACTGGGATGATTACAGGAAGAAGTTAAGAGTATTTAAAAACATCCCAAAATTAAGAGTTGAAGAAAGAAAGAGATTGCATATGAGATGAAGATAAATAATAATGAGCTGTTTCTTGAGTACCTAAAGAACAGGAGGTCAGAAAAGTGGTTTGTCAAGCCTCTAAGAGATAGAAAAAGTAATTTATTGACAGATGATGGAGACACTACTAAAAAATAAATGAATTTTTCACCTCAGTGTTCACAAAGGAAGATGGGGGACAGATGCCTGAAACAGACATAAATTTCCCAGGGGAGACAGAAGAAATACTGAAAGAAATCAGGATCATGCCAAAACAGGTGATAAAGGGATGAGAATATAAGAAGCCTAATAAAATCCTAAATTTTAAGATCAGTCATTCAGTATTCCTCAAGAAGTTACATGATGTCAGGAGCTCTTCTCCCCTCCCCAAAGTGAAAGTGATTGACTGCATTCCCTTAATAGAGGTGTGTGTGTGTGTGTGTGTGTGTGTGTGTGTGTGTGTGTGTATGTGTGTGTGTGTTTTCATGTTCTTTAGCAAAAGCTACAAAGAATTATCAGTTAAGTAAATAAGAATGTGGACTTAGAAATTATATTTCTCTAATTGGGACTTATGTGGCCTAATAATTTTCTTTCTATAAGCTCTTTGTTGATCAGTATCATCTAACCTCTTTTTAATGCAAGTTAAACCCAAGCCTACTGAGGTCATTTTATACTCTTTTTTTTTCAAGTAAAAACAGCCATTCATATGAGCAAATCATAATTTGTATTAGGAAAATAGTAAAACAAAGAAATTTAATTGGAATTATTATTTCTGGCCACTTTATTATGATATCCTTTTATTTCTTGGTTATTTTTCCTGGTCTGTATGGGTGTGCATATTAATCCATTTTAATCCAATAAACATTTTTTTCCTTACTATATGCGAAATATTTTGATAGGGGCTAAGAAAAAATATGTTTATATAAGAAGCAATTCCTTTACTTCTAGAATTAAAAGTGTATAATTATAAAATAAAGTATCACTTAATAGGTTCATAAGAGACATATAAGCAACTAGCTGAAGTACAGGTGAGCAAAATCATTCTCTTATGGAGGAGATCAGGAAAAACAAAAGATTATAGGATCATAAGTTTAGACTTCAAAGTCACTGGTGTCCATTTAGTCCTATCCTTTCATTTTACAAATGAGGAAACTGAGGTGCAGGAAGTTAAGAAATTGCTCAAAGTAACAAGATATTGGCAATTCCAGAGACAGTGTTCATTCTGTTGTATTCTGCTGACTCTAAAGGAGGAATTCAATAAGTTTTTGATTTTGATATCTTAAATTAAATCCAGATGAATATCTTCTAAATCTCAAAACAAAAACTTTCCTGAAGTGATGTACTTTGTGAGTTTCTCTAATTATAAGATGGCTGCCTAAGTTGAAGGTACAACTCCTAACCTGTTCAAGCAATTGAAACTTGATAATTAGTTTTTAGTCTTTTAAGAGACTAGTTCAAATTATGTCTAGCATTGATAAAAGGAAAAGGCCTAAAGACTTCAGGCATATCCATTTTTCATAAATTCTTTTTTCTTAAGGAAGAGAAATAAAAGTGCTGGATATGGTAAGAACCAAGTAACATTCCAAGAAAGGAAATTTACTATATCAAAAAAAAAAAAAGAAAGAAAGAAAGAAAGAAAAGAAATGGCTGGTATCAATGTGTAAGTCATTTCAGATTCAGTAATTTGTAGTTCTAGCATCAACTGGGTAGAGCAATAGAGCAAAGTCAAAATCAATACCACCTGAGTACTGAGAGAAATTAGAAATGGGACTTATGAATGTGAAAGAAAGACTAGTGTTATTCTGTGCCACCAAAACCATACAGAAAAAAAAAAAACATTCTGTAGGTGACATCATTTTTAAAAGTACCCAGCATCTAATTTTAAAGCTGTCTTGAATGGGAGAAGATTCTAAATGAATGAAAAAGATCGTAGATGGCATGCATTTGGACTTTAATTCCCCTACATAAAAGAAAAATGCAACTGACAAGGCAGCAACTGATGTAACTAAGTTCCAATGCTATAAAAATGATCTGTATAAACATCAAGGGTTCCTCTTGATGAAAACATGATAAAAGTATTGGCAAGCTTTCATAGATGATTTTCCACAGTAGACCACATCTTTATGGTTGCAGAACTGAATGAAAGGTATATAATTGAGGTATAGTAACTGTAGTAATTAGAGGGGATGCTTCTTGAGTTCAAAGACTTGCAAAATAAGAAGGAAACTTGATTAGTTTCTCCTAGTCATTTCAATTCTTTCATTTGGTGGCAAATGAATGATTATGTGCTAATTCCTAGTGTTCATACTAGAAAGGGGATACAGGAACCCATACACAAGTCTTAAATTTCCAAAAGGGAATTTATTTAAGTATGTTTTAACAACTATCTTGATGCAGAAAGGGAATACTGTACTTATAGCTCCTTCCAAATAATTTCCCAAATTTCCCTTTTTAAATGAAAAAAAAAAGTTATTTGGTATATGCTGAAGATCATCACTTATTTTTAAGGATTCCAAGATAATGACTAGTGGCACAAGATATTGTCATTTACCCTTGCTTCCAGAGCTATTCTTCTGAATCTTTGAGCACATTAGTTAGCAGAGAGAATAGAATGTTTACTTATTTACACAAAGTTAACTAAACAGAAAGATATATAAAGCCAAATAATTCAGGTACTATAGAGTCATTTAGATTCATATACTTATCTATAAAATTTCCACTGGGCAAAGAGGGTGAGATCCTTTTTTATGATTGTAGGGATGAAAATAAAATGCAAGAGATAATTTAATACCTGGAGGATATACACTACTTATATTTGACAAGTTCCAGAGAAGCCCTCTTAGTGAAGAATCAGAGAGAGAGAGAGAGAGAGAGAGAGAGAGAGAGAGAGAGAGAGAGAGAGAGAGAGAGAGAGAGAAGTAGGAAGGGAGGCGAGAGGGAGAGACTAAGGGAGAAAGAAGACTTATTAGGTACTTAATATATTTCTCTAGGCAGTGGACATAAAAACATAAGAAAGTTAGACAGTTCTTATTCTCAAGGAGCTTACATTCTATTAGAGAAAGTAACAAATAAAGGGGAAGGGAGGAAGAAGGTTCATATGGAAGCATGGTATGAAGATGGTTGGAAAATTTTGTTGAGGTTTGATTTGGTATAAAATAAGGTGAAAGCTCACATATTAGAGTTGGTATCCTAGGAGTGAGTAATAAGGCTAGGAGTGAAAAGATGAGGGCTAGAGTGTAGGCATATTGTATGAAAATGATCTGAAATAATTCTACATGTGAAATGCTGACACATTCCATAAGAGAAGCTAAAAACAAAGGTCTTTATAAAAGATAAAGATCTTACTTATTAATAGACTATGATAAATGTCTACAATTCAGATACAAATTTTAAATATATAAATGTATATACATATGTATAGGTCCAAAATATGTGTATATCTCTATGTTACATATTCCACAGTAGGGATTCTTTTTTTTTCCCCTGAGGCTAGGGTTAAGTGACTTGCCCAGGGTCACACAGCTAGGAAGTGTTAAATGTCTGAGACCAGATTTGAACTCGGGTCCTCCTGAATTTAGGGCTGGTGCTCTATCCACTGCGCCACCTAGCTGCCCCACAATAGGATTCTTAACATATTTTGCGTCATGGACCCTGTTGGAAATATGATACTAGTAAACTCATTTTTAAAAAAACAAATACTTTGAAATACCAGAGAATTAAAAAAGAAGCCAATTATATTAAAATTAAAGAAAAAAGTTCATGGATCCTAGTTTAAGAGTTCCTATAAATCAAGCAATAGTGTATATTCTGAATATTAATTCAGTGTAAGGAAAGCACTTTCAGTTATGAAATTCTATAAAAGCAACACTATATTTTAATATACATAATAAGAAAGGGGAACAAAAGTTAACATTCTGTTGTCCCTGACAGAGAAGGGATCAGACCACATTCACTGTTGGCAAAGACCTGCATGTCTAATTTGCTTTTAGAAAATCTCTATTTGTATAGCCTATTAAGTTCTTAAATTCAGGATGGACAGAAATGCCATCCTTTGAGTCAGGAGAACTTTTGAACAAAATTAATATATAATTTAAGGATATCATTCAAACTACATATGCTGTAGAAAAAACATATACCAATCATATTATAATATGGAAATATTAAAATTGCATGAAAACTCTTTGATTTAATCTATTAATATATAGATGTCTTGCACAGATCTTAAAAATAGATAGTGCTACACCCAGAATTCTCTAGATCCTTGAAAAACTTCTCTTTCTCTGTGGAAAAAAACATGATTAAAAAAAAACCTTACCAATAAAAAAAATCTTGTAACAAATTTATGTAGTCAAGCAAAACAAATCTCATATATTTTATAATCAGAAATGTGTCTCATTTTTCAAGTTTAGTCCTCTATTCAGAGGTGGCTTGCTTCATCATTGGTTCTTTGACTTAATGGTTGATCACTTGTTAAGATGTTTTAAGCCTCTCAAAACTGTGTTTTTACAAAATTGTTGTTATAGTATAAATTATTCTCCTAGTTCTGCTCACTTCACTGTCTCAGTTTGAAAAAATTTTCTTAGGTTCCTCTTTCTTTTTCATTATTTTTAAAAAATATAGTAATATTCTATAGTATTCCTGTGCCATACTTTGTATGGCCATTCTTCAAATGATAGGCATCCCTGCTTAGTTTCTTTTACACCACAAAAGAGCTACACAATTTTTTTGTGCAAAATGATCCTTTTCATCTTTCTTTGATTTCTTTGGGGTTATTGGCCCCATCTTAATAGGAAGAAGAAATGGGAATAGATTGCATTTGAGAAATTGTACTACCCTTTCAATATGATAAGCTTCCCAGTTCTTCAGAAGCCTCAGAAATCATTTTTTAGAAGTTACAATAGAAGTTACAAACAGGTACAAATGGTTACTTTTGCCTAAAAATGGCATGAATATTATCATCAAGAACATGTATGATTAGAAAAGATTGGTTGGTGGTCACATAACAAGAGAAATGAATAACAGATAAACTTCTTGCTAATACATATAAAATAACATAAAAACCTGAGAAAAGCTCCAGAATACTGGATAGATCCTTTGGAGAAGATTTGTAGAAAGATATGAACAAGAATTCCAGAGGCTGAAAAGTCATTGTGGTGAGATGTGCCATTATTTTCAATGTTGGAAGGAGTACTTTAAAAATGTGAGCCAAAATTCATTGATATATATTTTAAAAGGTCTAAAAAAGTGCCTGAGGAAGCTGAATAAGTTCTTCCTTCTTCAATATTTTGCCCTGAAATATATCCGTGTGAGCCCTACTAACATTCTACAAAAAATGATTCAACCAAAGATTTTAGTACCATCCTTATACCCAGTGATAGTTTGCTCCAGATGTGCTCCTTTTAAGACATTTATTCCCCTTTCCATTCTACAGTGTTTTAAGTGCCTTTGAAAGTCATCCAAACATGAAAGATTCAAGTTATAAGTTTTTCTTCTTTCATCTTATAAGTGCTGACTTTTGTTGTAGAATCAAATCCTTTTCCTGGCATTTTATTATGGGAGGAATGGATTTCTTCAAGATTTAAACATTCATATTTAGAGAGCCTCCTATTGTGATGACTAAACTGTTCTTGTCCTCAGGGGGATTTACCTCCTATTGAGGAACAGAACCAAAAATAACTAAAAATAACTGAGAAAAGATATCAAAGAACTTCTAGGAATGGGTGATATAGTGCCAGATTGTTACTTGGTCTGCTAGTGCTAGGAAAATTCAGAGAAAAAAAAATCCTTAAAAATCTGCAAAACCTCAATTCAATTTAATAAACATTTACCCAATTCCTATAATTTTCTTTTTTTTTTTCCTATAATTTTCAGGATACAGTTCTGGGTTCTGGAGAAATGAAAATAAAAAAAATCTCTATTTAAAAACTAAACAAAAAAACTTTTAAAGAGCTGGATGAAACTTGAGTCACATTTTGACAGAAATTTAATTTTTACCAAATTTGAAATAATTTTTCCACTTTTATTCCAATATTAATTTATAATTGACTGAAAAATATAGACTCCCTCCAGTGGCCAGAAGAATACCTTTGGGGATCATAATCCTGTACTATCTAAGTGTATAAGATTGTCCATTTATGTTTCAGAACTGTCGAATCCTTATATTGTGATGTTATTTATTTTTAATATCACAAAATGAATCACCACACACATCATCTCATTAGTTTTTATTTCACATAGACAAATGCAACTCAATTGATCAGGCCCTTTTTTCTCTCCCTTCATTCTCCAGGTCCTAAGACAAGATAATTGAGTTAATATAATGGCATTTCAGACTTCCACAGAAGGCCCAGAAAAATGCTTGATTCCTTTTTTTTTCATAGTTCCATCTATTTCTAATTAATGAGATAATCTCTACTAAAACTATAGGGGGAAAAAAACTAAAAATGTCTGTCAAAAGATATTTCTTTTGTAGTACCTAATTAAAATCTATTTTATGGGGTTTGTTGAGTTTTTTTTTTTTAATTGTACTCTGCCAGTAAACATAGGACATATGGTCACTCTTCATTCCTTTTGAACCTGACTTTACTTGTAATAAAAATAAAATTCTATTTTGGACTTATTGGTGGGACAGGGTAATTCTAATTAGAGAAAAGTTTAAATGACCTATAGATTTCATGTGTGTGTGTGTGTGTGTGTGTGTGTGTATCTATCTATCTATCTATACACATATATGTATGTATATATATTATTATTTTCATTCATTTATTTTGTTTTTATATCACCCTTATTTCTGAATGTACCCCTTCGCCTTTCTATACCTAGAAAAGTATCCCATGTAACAAAGATTTTAAAAACAAAGAAGAAAAAATGCTTAGCAAAATTAGTTATTGCATAATATTTTTAAAGAAGAACAATTTCTATTACAGATATGATAGTGGAGATGTTGTAGGTTAAGTTCTAGAATATCATGGTAAAATAAATATCACAATACAGTGAGTTGCATTAACTTTTTGGTAATAATATGCCTAAAAGTAAACTAGTGTAGACACCTTAACTAAAAAATACTTTATTGCTTAAAACTGTCAACCATCATCTGAGCCTTCAACAAGTCATAATCTTTTTGAAGCTGGAAGATCTTGCCTTGATGTTTGTGGCTACTGATTGATCCCGGTGGAGATTACTGAAGATTGGGATGGCTGTGACAGTTTCCTAAAATAAGATCAACTCTTTCTTTCACATGAACACTTTGAAGCCATTTTGTTGTTGGTGTTGTTGTTCAGTTATTCATGCATGTACAACTCTTTTTGACCCCATAGCACACCAGGCCCTTCTATTTTATTCTATGTTTTGAAGTTTATTCAAGTTTGCTGTTTCCACAAGAGGCCATTGTAGGGTTATTAATTGGTGTGATTTTGATATTGTTATGTTTCAGGATCCAGGGAGGCCCAAGGAGAGGGAGAAAGGTGGGGAAATGGCTGGTCAGTTGAACCATCAAAACACATATACATTTACTAAGTTTTCTATATTATATAAGCATATACTAATATATTAGCATATATAATATGCACATTACATATACTAATATATCATAATATATTAGCATATATAATTACTAAAAGTCAATAGTAATGCCAAAAATCACTGCTCTTAGATCACCATAGCAGTCATAATAATAATAATAATGAAAAAGTTTGAAATGAAATGTGTGAGAAAATGCCAAAATGTGGCACAGAAACATGATACAAGCACATGCTGTTGGAAAAATGATTCTAATAGATGTATTCAACACAGGGTTGCCACAATTCTTTGATTTGTAAACAAAAAAAAACACAATTTCTGCAAAGTAGAGTAAAAGGAGGTATGGTTTTATTTTCTACCACAGTGAATACCTAAAATTGAGGGTATATGGAGGAAGCAAAAGAAATTATTTCTTTTGGGAAAGATTTAGGGAATAAAGAGTACTTGTAACATTCACAGTAATAATCATAGAATGTGTTTCTTCTCTGATTTGCAAAGCACTTTATTTACATAACTGATCTTTTTTGATGACAGTAACAACCATGTAAAGTATTCTAGGTACAATAGATATTAACATTGCAGATGAGTAAACTGAGTCTCAGAGGTTAAATGATTTGCCCTTGATCATACATCAAAGCTTCTTAAACTAAGGGTTATGACCCCATATGAATGTACTTGTCACAAAAAACTTGGCAACAATTAAAGGCTTCTTAATGGATGATCAAAAATTAATTTAAAACCAAGAATGTAATGAAGGAGGTATTTCTGGCAGTCCTTTCCTGTGTTGTTGGTGACTTCACTGCTACCTTGGTTTTGAACATGCCTTTTGTTCTATGAATGCACAATGTCAGAAACACCTTGGCTCAGATTTGAGCTGATGTTGCATAAAAATTTCTTGGTCACATATAGAAAAGTTTAAGAAGCCTTTTTCTATTCTATCTCACTGGCTCTAATTATTTGCATGTAAGCAGGTATCTGGTTAAGTGTTTCTAGGTACTTGAGTAGAATTTGATCATTTAAATCATTTTCCACATTCCTCTTGCTATATTATACTCTGAGTTTTTAAATTAGGAAATAGTTTACTTAGTAAAGGTGTTCACTATAGCCCAGACCTCTAGGAATAATATAAAATTACAAATTAGTGGAATTAAACTAAACAAAGTTTAATTTGCAGCTAACTCTGAAAGAATTTACTAATATATTCCTTTTTTTTTATAAAACTTTTTGTTTTCAAAATACGTGCATAGATAGTTTTCAATATTCCCTCTTGCAAAACCTTTGTATTGTAAAATTTTTCCCTCCTCTCCACCCCTTTTTATTTTTTTTATTTGGCTTTTTATTTGGGTATAATATTTTTGATCACATTAGAGATGCAGAACTGTCATCACACCCTTCACAGTTGAAATTTCTTAGCTTGCTCATGTGATATACACCTGTAATATATTGGCTACAAAATGGGTTACTTATTTGCTCATAAGACTCATGTTTTTTAATTTACTTTTTGCATTTCTATTGTGTATTTTTGTATTTTTACTTATTGCTCCTTATAAGAATTATTTTTAAAAGGCAAAGAGAAAGAGCATTGAATAAAATTGGATATGCTGGTAAAGTAAAATAAAGAGTTCACCCATCTAATTATGGATATGCTGGAGTTTGGAGTTTAAAACAAAGTTGGGGATCATCTAATTCACTGCCTTCTTTTTTCAATTGAGGTACCTGAGATCCAGAGAAGTTATAGTACTCAATTTCCCAGTCTCTATTGGTTATCTTCCTTTAATAGAATGTAAAATCTTTGAGGACAGGGACTGTTCTGTATCTATTTTTATTTCAAAGATGCTTCTATTTTGTTTCTGTTTTGGGGAATTTTTGTTTTGTTTTTGTTTTTATAAAGCCTTTGAGGTTAAGTGATTTGTCCAGGGCCATACAGCTAGTAAGTTTTAAAGTATCTGAGGCCGTATTTAAGCTCAGGTCCTCTTGCTTACAGGACTAGTATTTTATTTACTAAACCATCTAGCTATCATTCCTAAAGGTATTCAATAAATATTTACATTCATTAATCCATCCATCCATGACTACTAGGGACAAGTCATTTAACTTTTCTGATCTCCTATAAGGAAATTTGATCCAAATGAAAGTTGGTTACTTAGTTCATGAAATAGTCTTTGTAATGAGAACCACTGAAGATTTGACCAAAACAAAAAACACTGAAGAAAGAGGAACTCTGGATGAGAAAGCTGTTGGTGTTGGGCATGATGAGGGGTGAGAATAGGAAATGAAGATACAAAGCAGGATAGAGATTGAGAAGATGGTGTCAAATTTAGGGAAAGTGAGAAAATGAGAGAAAAGCTAAAACTAATACCAGCAGTACTAGATTGAAGGAGAGAGGAAAGAAATCTGTAGTACATGCTTTTTTCTTTTCATACCTCCTCCCTCTTTACCCTCAACTCTGTCACTTAGACTTGCCTCTGTGATCAAGAAGCCAAGGACAAGATGAAAGTTGAGTCAGTCTCAGACAGTAGTAAGACGGGAAAAGAAAAGGAGGAGATAACATATTCCAAGTAACAGCAGCTAAAGGTGACCACCTGGGACTCATGTGCTAAACTCTTTGTATATAAGAAATTTTATCAAGGAGTATCTGTAGTTTGAGAAATATCATTTTAGTACTGGGGAAAGTACAACCATATTTCTCAGAATTTCCAGTGAATCTCAGTTTAGATATTTTGACTGTGTAAAAAACTATACCCAAAGGTAATCTCTGTTAGGGAAAAGTCTTATCACATGAAATTCCATTAATATTATGGAACCATATCTCTTTGGATGGACATGATTGTATAACATTGCTAATAAAGCACTAATAATATTTTTATTACTCTATAGTTTTCACCAAACAGAAGTCTTAGGGGATGCAATGGTGTAAAACAAAAGAAGGCATATTTTTAATATAGCATTTAATATGATTTTAGAAAGCCTAAATTAAGAAACATTCTGATGGAATTAGTAGGAAATTCAGTAGTTATTGTATAATTGTATAAGTAATAAATTTTATTACAACAAGAATTTAAATTAAGAAGCCTGGATTTAGAATAATAATTTTCTATTTAGCTTTGTCCCTGAGTGGCAAGAATACCAAATAAGACTGGAATATATAGAATACTTAATTTTAATAAACCCTTTAACTTCTATAACCCTACGAATACTATAGTAAATTAATTAAAAATTTCATCTATGGATATTTAATTTGTAGAATATAAGTTTCAAGAGGGCAGGAATTCTACTTTGGCATATGCCATATACCATGCTTGGCATATTGTTAAACTTCAATAAATGTTATGTGATAATAAAACATCATTTCAAAGGACTGCAATAGAAAATAAAATGTCTATTAAAGACATTTGATTGCATTTGATTGAACACACAAGACATAAATATTAGACAAGAAAAAAAGAAACTGGAGAAAGAGTTCAGAAAACCAGGAAGATTATTTTGTACTGAAACAGATGAGCAATTACTAAAAAAACATTGGTGTTATTGAAGGATATGACTTTATTTTTCCCCTTTAACTATTGTGATGTAATAACAAGCAGGATGGTTTCAGAAAAAAAAAAAACTGGGAAGGCTTACATAAATTGAGTAAGGTGAAGTGAGCAGAAGCAGGAGAATATTGTACACAATAAAAACAATATTGAAAAGATTATCAACTGTGAAAGACTTAGCTACTCTGATCAATACAATGATCTATGATACTTCCAAGGACTAAATGAAAAATGGTATTCACCTTTAAAAAAACTAATGAACTCTAACACAATGAAATTTTATTTGATTAAAATTAAAATATACTAAATGCTGCTAACCCTCAATAGAATGCATATTTTTTATTATTTTTCCAATAAAGATAAGGTTTTTGATCACAATTTCTTACTCCTTAACACTAACTACATGGAGACAACTATCCAGGGACAGAGGTGTAGTCAGTGTTCATGTAGCAGAGTAAAGTTAACTGATCCATATGTAGCTAAATTAGAACCCATATTAGAACAAGTATTAAATTGTAGCCATATGAACTGAGAAGGCTTATATATACCTCATAAAGCTTATTCGTTCCTACAAATGTCAGCCAGTTAGATTAGTCAAAAAAACCTCGATTCAATCTTTAAGACTCTATGTTAAATAAACAATAAACATAAGATTTTTGATATCAAAATCTTTCATACTGCAGAACAATATTTAACATTAGTAAGGCATAGCAAAGAATTTAGATGAAGCATGATTAGAAGTCGGGTAAAAATTAAAGTAAACTTTTAGCAATTTATAGGGTATGAATGAGACTGTCTATAATCACCTTATTGTTAAAACTGTGTATATCTGGCAAGTATTAATATTTGCCAATTAAAACTCTTGCATGGAAATCCATCTGAAGTCCTGGCCAATTTAACACCCATGCATTTTAGGAGTCTTGCTATATTTAAGCAAATAGTGGGAAAGGAAATTATGAAAAATAAAAAATAAAAATAAAAAAGATTTTAGGAACAATAAAGCAAAGATGTAGGGAAATGGCTGAAAGGTAAATACTTTATTACAAGTGGTAGAAATAGTTTTATTTTTAATAATCATCTATTTTTACTATGCTTATCCCTTTCATTTTTTCTTCTATCTTACCTCTTTCTTAACACATTAAAGAAGACAGGGAGATAGCCTTCTATTCACTGTTCCAAAGACCTTCATTGTTTTTAAACTGCTGAAAACCATGATCTCACATCTAGCCCTCCTATTGACTTTTAAAGTATCTGTTCTTTTTCCCCTTCTGTTACTTCTTCATGCCCCCTTAAGTTCCCTTGTTGCCTTCTGTTTTGAAAAGTCCCTTGGCTTTTCAAATCCCAGTGGTACATGACAGACTTTGAATACCAGCTTGTGTCAAATCGAAATCTGTTTTAAAAATACAAGGTACAATTTATCTGGGTTCTCTTTGCCAATATGCTTAAAATTTAGAAACTAACATTCCCACTCTTCACTGTCCAGAATTATGTTCCTCATATCTCAGAGTCTCTAGCCACATGTAAATTCTTGTCCTTTCTTAGCTAGTTCACACTGTAATTCTCATTTGAGCTCTGGGGCTTTGCTGCACCATCAGAGCACAACAGAGAGGGTACCTTCAAGCAGGAAAACAGGAGGGTTAGTGCCAGCCAGAGAGATGGAAGTTGTGGCTTCCATCCCTCTTCTTTGAGGCAGGAGTTTG
The DNA here is from genome assembly GCF_048593235.1 of Sminthopsis crassicaudata. Taxonomy (NCBI): domain Eukaryota; kingdom Metazoa; phylum Chordata; class Mammalia; order Dasyuromorphia; family Dasyuridae; genus Sminthopsis; species Sminthopsis crassicaudata. Next base: position 380,009,069 of record NC_133617.1, on the reverse strand, counting down.
TTTTCAGGTTCTATTTTATTTTTTCTTAGCCTTACCACAGACCCGGGAACTTGTACATACAAGTATCTGATAGATTTTTGTTGAACTGAAATTAACTTAATATCATAGACTAATGCCTATTTCATTTTTGATTCTATAATCTTAACATTAGAGGTAACCTAGAGAAGTGGATAAAGAGCTGACCTCAGAAAAACCGAAGCTCTTAATCTTTGACATATTTTAGGTGTTTCTACATGTTCCTAACCATTATTTCTTCGAGCTTCCCATACTATCCCCTTCTTACTACTCTTTCAGTTTGCTTTCTGCTTGTATAAGAAAATAAAAATCATTTGCTAGGAGTTACCACTTCTATCCTTTTCTATACACCTCAACACCTCTTGACATTTAGTGGATTTATGCAACAATCATCCCCAATCACTTTAATAATATAACCAAGTATCCTCCATCTTTAATAAAAATCCTTTTCTTTCTCATCACATTTATAGCTAAATTCATAGAAAAAGCTGTCTATAGTCATTGCCTCAACTTCCACTCCTCTCATTCACTTCTCTTTAAATTAATTATTTTTTCAGTTAATTAGCATTTATTTTTTCCATTCATCCACCCCTCTGGAAAAAGAAAAATAAAATTCTTGGAACATAATCAAGCAAAATGAATTCCCTTATTGACCATATCTTCCACTTTTCTCTCAAGTTTCTTCTTCATCAGTCTTCTGGAGTTGATCCTTACATTTATCAGAGTTCTTATGTTTTACAAAATTATTCATTTTTCCAACATTGTTTTTATAAATTATTTTCCTGGTTTTTACTTCACTGTAGCAGTTTATACATGTGTTCCCAGATATCTTTGAAATGGTTATTTTCATGATTTACTTACAGCACATTCTTATGCCATAATTTGTTCAGCCATTCACTGACTGCTGTATATTCCCTTAATTTCTAGTTGTTGTTGTTATTGATGTTTATGGCTATAAAAAGAGCTATCAATACTTGAAAGAGACTTCTTTACTCCTTTTTGACCAACTTACAATATTTGAAACTGTTAAGCTCTATCTCTAATTTTCATGATACTTATCTTGGTTCTCCTCATTTAAATTTGACAGCTCCTTCTAAGTTTTCTTTCCTATCTTATTATCAATATCATATTCCCTAACTGTTGATGTTATCTAATGGTTCATGTTGCCCAAGACTACCTCCTTCGTCTCCAATATTTTCTCACTTAGTGAGTTCATCAGTTGCTATGTGTTTAATCATCATCTTTATGCAGATTACTATCAAATCTTTATATTCAGCCTTAGTCATTATCCTGAGCTCCAGTCATACATTTCCAATAGCTTAATGTCATTACAAACTGGATATATCATCTCCAATTCAACATGTCCAAAATAGAATTCATTATCTTTTCTACCTCACCCTGCCCTGCTACCAGACTTCCTTATTTCTATCATGGTCCCTTATTTCTGTCTTTCTTCTTGTCACCTTTATTGGCAACCTCAGAGTTATTTTTGATTCTTCGTTCTTATTCAATTCATATATCCAGTAACTTACCTCATCCTATTGTTTTTAGCCCCACAACATCACTCTCATCTATTTTTTGCTATACTTACATAGACACAACTCTAGTTTAGGCCCTCGTTTCTGAATGATTGCAATTATTTCTTCATTGGTCTCCTTGCCTCTACTCTCTATTCCCACTCCAAAGCATGTTAAGAAAACTTCTACAGCTCTCACAAGGACTCTTGTTATGGTTCAGCCAGATTATCTTTTTCTCAATTCTATATATACTGACTCCATCTTCTATACATATGCCTTTTAATTATATCACCTGCACTTGGGAATCATACCTTCTTTACCTCCACTTCTTTAAATACCCCTATTCTGTTCAAAATTCTTCTTCATCTTCCAAATGAAGTTTTTCCTGATCTTCACCTTTTCCAACTGAAAGTAACTCTTCCCCTTCAAATCAACCACTGTCTAATATTATTACTAATCCATTATCCATTATATCTTATCTAAACTTCCAGACAAGAAGTGATAATTTGGAAGCAGTAAGATTTTAGCTACTTAAAAATTGGGCTTACAAAACCTGTGCTTTTAGCCACAGCATAACGTATTATTTCTAAAAGGTCTATTGCGACCTTGTAAATAACTGTAGGCTTGTTTGCAAAAAAAAAGTTATATTTATTTTACTTCCTACATAGCACTTGGAGAAGAGAATGGTCTGTTGAAACATTTTTCCCCTGGGATGGTAAAGTTCTTTTACTTAAATATGACTGCTCAGGTATCAAGTACCAAATTTAAACATCACAAACATATACTAAAGGACAGATGCACAAGGAATTTAAGCTGAGTTTTTCTAAATGGCAAATAATTAAAGGGGAACAGATGCCTATGGGCAGCAAAGGATGAAATGAGGTATCAGGAATTTTAAAAGGGAGTTAGAAATACATATGTAATAGGGGGAAAAGCAGTTACTCTCAAGGAGGTTTAAGCCCAGGGGGTATTCATGTGCTCTTGGCCTCCAAAAATGTCTTCTATTTTTGTGGGGTTTGGCTAAAACCCATTTCATAACTCGTTGCATTCTTAAAAGAAATAGGTTATTATAATAATTAAAAGAAAAATATATTTTTCTTAGCATCTAGCATTTTATGTATCTTGGACATTTAATCTTTTTACTTGTCTTTTTTCTAGGGCATTGTGGTTATTTGTCTATTAGATGATGGCATTTCAAAATTTTCCTAATGTGTATTATAAGATAGAAGTTTTCACCTTTTGACAGAATTGTTCAGTAAGTTGGTTGTTCTTAGACTTATTACACTTTTCCTTGATGTTGGGAAGGAAACAAATTTCTAAGAATAAAATGTAGAAGAGCAGCTAGGCATTTCCCATCCTCCTGTAGAGTGGTAGTTTAAACAGCAGGAGTACTGAACAGAGGGATTCTGCAACACAGTATAGCTGTGCTGTAACACCTGATCATTATCCTTCAGGTTTAAGATTTACCTGTTGTGCTTATTGTAACAAAAGAAATGAAATCTCTGTAATTATATTGGAAGGGGGAGGAGATTGTGTTTTAGTGCCTTTGATCTTGAACTAGAATAGTTTCTGCTTTTGGAAATTTAATTTGAAAGAATCCAACGTACACATCTGCTTTTTGTACTGCAATTTCTTTTGAGCTTGAAAATAGAAATTTATTAATGCAAATGTGTAGAGTCTGTTCCTTGAGAAAACACACACACACACACACACACACACACACACACACGCGCACGCGTGCCTACATGCACTAAATACTAGATAATATTTTGGAAGATTTTAATAAATATTCTTTCGCTACCTCTTTCAGAGTTTGTAGATGAAATTTGATAGTAGCAAGAATTTAGCATAAAAATTATAGGACATTTTGGGGAACAGAAAGATTCATGATTAATATAACATGTAAAAATTTCCAAAGAACTAATGAGTTGGTAGGATATGGGTAATGTTGAGGGAATTTTTTGAATTATCAAAAGAAAAGAAAAAAAAGATCAAACAAGCATGCTATAAAACCGTTTTGAGAACATTTGAATTGAGGGATGGCAAGGGCCTATGAAGCTCTGAAGGAAACAAAATGTTGATTTCAATGAAACCAAACAGCCTTCCTTATCCTATGTTGATTTGCTTAAGCCTTTAAATGGAGTAGTTATACCTTTGATAGAGACTTTTTCTTCCCAATTTAGCCTGGACTTCTTTGATGTTTTTATAAATTTCTGAGGGGAAAAAAAAAAAAAACATGTCAATGACATAATTGAATTCTGCATTGTCTAGATTTTCTTATATTTTGAAAGGTGAAAACTATTAATGTTTTGATCTTGAACTCTATTTTTTTGTCCTTAATCAAAAATTTCCATCAGAGTCCTTTTGTGAAATTATTAGACAAAACAAGTTATGAGTATTTTTGGATATAATTCTTTGAAGATTTTTTTAAGGAATACCATCTTATATTTACAACACACATGTACACATGCACGCGTGTATGTGTGTAAGGACAGGGGTGACATAACTTTTAAACAAATGTTTTGATTTCTTGGAAAGATGTCATTCTGAGACTGTTATGAAACATGAGTTCAGAAACTGCTATAAAATGTAACAATCTGAATCAAGATAATGAATCTTTTATTAAAATGTATAACTGTACTTTTGAAGAATTCTTTGGAATCAAAGCCCTTTGATGATAAATTGAAATTTTTGAGGATAGTAAATGAACTAAATTGATTTGTCTTGCTTTTCAATCAGATTTAGAGTTATTTACTTATTTTTGTAACTATATGCTTATCTTTCCCCTTCAAAAAAGAACACCTAAAAATAACTTAAACTTCAACT